>NC_056731.1:258178765-258256265 GCF_019279795.1 Protopterus annectens | reverse complement strand
CCTCAGTGTTCCTTGCTAATGGATTGTGACTGTGAATGATTACTGGTAGAGAGAAGGAAAACACAACAGCAATTCAGGCTGCCCTACCTCCATTGAGTGCGTCATATTAGACTTACAGAGTGTATATAAATAATTTTATCAAGACTGGAAATGTAAGTAAGCTGCACACAATTCACAGGTTCTGTTCATTGACATCCAACCTCCCCTTCATTTGTTGACAACTGTATGTTATTGCCATTTAATATCCTCACACAGTTTAAGGACAAGGATATAGAATGTCTAAAAGACTGCATGTCTCAAATTACTAGTCAAATATAGGATGAGCAACAAACACAGAAAAGTAAGACAGAGCTGCATTTTTACAAGCAATAGACATAAATGTTTGTGTGATCCCTGAGTGCACTACATCCAAAATGTATACATGTACAAATAACTGTCATGTGTTTTCTTAATACTGTGGATGATGTTGCAGTTGGTTGTATGCAGAATTATTTCAGTTCCCTGCTGCAAAGCTGTTTGCATGGCAAAGAGGGATAAAGCACCCTTACTGTGTTCTGAAGGTTCATTGAAGTGAGAGCTCAAATCTAAACCTACATAGGAATATTTCATGTACACTAGCAAACATTTTGTAGTGTTTATATCATAGATTGGTTTTCAACATCTCAACTACTTTTCCCTTTTATTTTATTTATTTATTTATCTATTTATTTATTTTGGCCATTGTTTGCACAGTCCTCAGCTTAGTGCAAACAAGGGAGATGGAGAAAATGAATGTCAGGCTTGGCTATGCTTATCTCATTTGCACAACTCTTAGTAGTGCACAGTCCAGACTAGTGGCCCACACAGGAAGCAGACAGAACACCTGCAGACACGGTATCTGTAAACGTGCAACAGTCAAAAAAATATATTGTTATAATTTTTGCTTTCTATCATGCAATACCGCTTTAGGCCGTGGTTAGCAAGGTTCCCCAACAGTTGCAGTTATGGAACACCTGCAGACAGGACACATGCAGCCAACAATTGAAAATGGATGCATCCAGTTAATTCTGCTGGGCACCATGGAAACACACTAAGCAGCATTGCAAGTGGTTAACACAGAGAACTTAAAAATGAGCAGGAAATTATGAAGTTGTTATGTAACTACTCCTGTGGCAACAGGTGTAAGTGTAGCGCTGGAGTACAGATGGCCCTGTGTTTGAGTACATGACATGCAATCTATTTTTACTGTTATGACAGCGCAGTTTATAGCAATGGACTGTAAAATAGGCAAGTATTACTTCAACATTCTTCTGGCAACAGGTATAAGTGTAGAACTGCCATACACATGGCCCTGGGTTCTAATAAAGAACATTTTAGACATTTTTACTGTTGTTCCATTTCCCATTACATTCACTCTCACTTATAACACTTTAAAGAGTGGAGCTGATAAGAATGTATGACTGAGGATATACTGTCTACTATATTTTTATAAGTATAATTCTGCTATCTGGACTAGTATGGCCTTTGCAATTAAATAAGACACATACATAACTGGATCTATATACAAAACCTTGTCAGGTCACACACATACATGTCTAACACTTCAAACTGTCAGCTGTAGTTATGAATATAGATTCTTGAAGATGGCTGTGTAGCACTTCTTCTGTGGCAAAAATGGAAAATCAATGCTGTGGAAAAAATGTTTTGTCAATTATGCCTAGGTTTGAATGCCACATTTTAAAAATCAATTTTAACATTGTATAAATTCAAAAACAAATGTGTCAGTTCATGACATTTATACCCCTAGTGCATGTCTGCAAACTTAACTCACCTAACAGTTACCTTCCACTTTTTAATACATTTTTCCAAGCTACATCACCAGACACCCCTCAAACTAAGGCCAAGTGTCAGATTAACCTTCCTATTTCAAATAGTTATGTCATTCCTGCTTGGCACTGCTGCACTCTGTTTAACATTGCACAAATGTGACCATTGCTTGGGTTTGTGCACTACCAGTAAATGTGATAACTGGAATTGGTGGGAAAGCATAATTTTCCATTGACCTAGAATGGGTGATAGACATGTCTGGGGTTAGTGGGAAGCTGCCCAGTTTAAGGCAGAGAAGTGGAGTGTCCAGGAGTCCAGGATAGTTATTGGACTCCTGATAAAGCACCACAACCAAAGGCTTCTACAGGGGGACTATTCTGGCTCTCAGTACAAGTCTGAGGTATGCAGTAGTTTGGCTTAGGTTGTATCCAGTGCTACTGACATCCCATACACTGGAGAGCAATGTAAGCATCATTTCAATGACCTACACAGGCACAAAAGGAATACCCTCAACCATTGTTTGACTGAATTTGACATTGTGCACATCCCACAATTGTGTAAGTATGACAATAAGAGAGTATTTGTAATACTTGGAAAGCTAAATATAGGCAAGACTGGTATACATAATGCTCTTCTGTTCTTTTCTGATCTTTCCCCAGCCAATGCTGGCATAGAATTAAATCGATTCAATCATACTGCTCAAGTGGATAGACTAGGGGAAGCAAGTGGTATGTATGCAGCAGAAGAGAAGTATTATTGTAGCTTTAAAAGTTGAAGATAGATGCTTGAGTTTCTTATACAGTTGTAGAAAATTGAGCATGCATATCCTAACTGCAAAAGCAATTATGCATGTATTAGTCTGTAGCAAAATCCAGCTTTAGGAGTCAAATGTAAGACTGTAGTCAGATGTTCTGGGTTCAAATACCATGAGTCACAATTATACAGTACTGCATTTCTTTAATAATGTTTATATTAAATTAAACTCTATACAAGTGGCATAAACGCCCTGCTGTTAACTGCAATCTGTACAACAGGAACACCTATATGTGCAATATATGCACATTTCAAGGATTACTTTCAGAAATCTGTAAGTATAGTGTGCATGTGTTAAGAATATACTTAAATGTAATACTTAGGATATAATAGTTGTATAATTGTGTTAATGCATTATATGTCACATATGATGGTACTGATTTTATCTTTTTTTTTCTCTCACCTCAAGCCTTATCGCTCTTGTTTTATTTTCTATTATGTGTTGTCAAAGTATCTCCATGTCATCCATTTGTGCCAAATCACTAAATGCTATACAGCACAGGGAGGTAGTCCAGCCCCAGTGGATCAGCCTGTCCCTGCTATACCAGCTCCAGCACTGATGCCCAGCAAATCTGGGATCCAAGCTGGTAGCACTGCCTCTGCTGCCCTTACACTACCTGTACCCTCAGGTATTACTGCCCTGGAAGCTGGTGCTGTGGTACCCTCCAGGATCAGTGGCAGAGGTGGTGATTTCACCACCTGCCTGGAGATACCAGGGTTTGTGTGTAGGGCTGTGCACAGCACCATTGGTGTACATCTATGCCAAATGGAGAGGCTGCTCTCCCTAATGATATGTAGGAGGAGAAAATTTCAAGCACTCCAGCTGTCAGCAGACAGTGATGACAGTCCAGTGGGTATGGACTCAATTCTCACTGTTTCCATGTTTGACAGGAATGAGCGTGTGATGTCCTCTCCCTTACCCCAATCATGGTGTCCCCCAACCTTTTGTCTCCCTTACCATCCGTGTGTCTTGTCTAGTTTGTTTGCATTTCATTTCTCACCTACCCAACTTACTTGACCCAGAAATACTTATGTCCCTTACCCAGCATTCCTCCCTTACTGATTTAAAAAAAAATGGGCACCTGTTCCAAACACACACAAAAAAATATATATTGTCCCATACATAGCTCTCTATTTTGTACATATGTCATCTTGACACACTTGATTCGGTCAACATGATTACGTTGCTGTCACCCCTCTGTGGAGGTGACAGTGAAAATATTATTAATTTTTACTGTTGAAGAAATGGATAGCTATGGTTCTTTCTTAGCTCCCTCTTGCACATTCCTGTATTGTTTTCTCTTTGTTCTTCTCCCTCCTTGCTGCCCATTTCACCACTTTTCTATCTACTCCATTTTAACACCTATAATAGAATCACACACAACACACATAAGTACCAGAATAAGCAATGGATCCCTTCACTTTTTGGCCTATATGTTTTCATGAGTTTGGCATCACACACCAACACCAGGTGATGATGACAGGCTTTACAATGCTGTGGTTACGTCAATGCCGCTTAACCCCACTGTACTATGCCAACACACAGCAACACATGTACTATAAAGAATTTATGTCATTACATTATTTCTGTTTACTTAAAAGTGTTAGATACAACTGGATTCAAACCCAGTGTCATCTGTGCTCAAACATATGTGTTAATGTATTTACACCTGCTGCCACAGATTCAGCTAAGCTGTGGGTGTGTTTCATAAACTCAATATTAACTGTCAGACTTTTAGCAATGTGGCTTGTGTTTGCATACTGATTAACTATGTGCAAACAAGGAAAGTAATATAAATGTGCATCTTGCATACACAAACACTTTGCCATCTGTCGAGCAAACCTGCTGCTTGCCGCTGTGCTAAGCAAAGTCAATATTAGTATGTATTAGTGCTGTTTACCGTCAATTTACTTTTTATGCCATGAAACTACATCTGGAAACATAAAAAACTAAATGCGCTATCTAATAATATGTCACTTATTTACAATGCAGTCATGTGTTGCCTCCCCCCATGCACAGCAACCCTGGTGTCTCAGTACTTTTCCACACATATATCAACTACACTACTTCAATGGTATCAACTCGCACTCATCCGCAAACTAGTAAACCATCCACTAAAAGTCCCAGCCCTCCAGAATCTACTCCAACCCTATCGCACCACCAGACCACTAAGATCCAGCAACAACAATCACTTACAGGTCACTAGAGCCAGTAACTCTGCTGGAGAAGCACTATTCTCTTGTGCCATAGCCAAATTATGGAACTCCCTCCCACCTGCAATTACCTCTGTACCATCATGCACCCACTTCAAAACTTTACTAAAAGCGCACCTAAAAACATACTGGCTATGCCCTTGCAACTCCCCCGCTAATATTACCCACCCCACCCACCCAATACCTTTCTTTCCACCCCATTAATTACCTTGATTATAGCAAGCTCAGATGCTTATAAGCCTAACTACTTATTATACATCAGGAACTTCTTATTGTAACAATTGTTAATGTCTGTTATGTACTTTGCAGATGATGAAGATTCTAGTTGTCTACTGGTGTACTATGTTCTTTATCTGTAACTATGTTTGTAATTTTCAATTGCTATGTTGATCAAATTGTTAATTGCTATGTAAATCCAATGTAACTACTGTCTGTATATTTTAACTGTGGAGCTTTTCTCCCATGGCCTCCGCTGAAAATGGACCTATGTCCAGTCGGACACTCCCAGTCAACAAATGTAAATAAATAAATAAATAAATAAATACACAAACAAACAAATAAATAAATAAATAAATAAAATTAATATCAAATGTTGTGGGATATGCAATGCAAATCAATCTGGAGTACCTCATTAAACCTTTTTAAGCGCAACCTGGATAACTGGATGGGGAACAAAAAATACAACCCTGGGATTCCACCTGTGTCCCTGCTGGAGAATGGCATAGGGTGCTGACTTGTTGGAACATGGGCTAAATTCTTGGCTAGGCTTGTAAGGGCTTCAGGGCCAATAGTCTAGTAACTTCCTATGATGCTATGATCCTATGGTAATGGGCAGGACTAGAAATATCTTCACAGTTGAACATGCCTACACATCCAATAACTGTCCCTGGGAACAATTGACCCATAAGCCTAACCAGCCTTATCTGCAAGGTTATGGAAAGAATCATAGTGGACCTTATTCACAAGGACATAGGTGATCCTCAACACTCTTGACCCAAACCATTTTGGTTTTGTCAAGGGTATATCTTGCTTATGAAACATAATGAACTTCTTTGATAATGTCCCAAAGCCCTGGATGAGGGAAAACAGGCCATACTGCCTACGTTTATTTAGTCAAGGCCTTTGACACAATCCCCCATTCATGTATCAGACAGAAAATCTCCCATCAGGGGATTAACCCATACATTACTAGATGGGTAGCCACCTAGTTCAACGACAGAATACACACTGTCAAAGATGAAGAGTCTACCTCCACCAGTAGACCAGCTACCAGTGGAGTACCACAAGGATCTGTGTTGAGCCCTCTACTGTTGACAAACTATTTCTCTAAAGTCCAAGCAAAGGCAGATGGCCTGTGGCTTACCAAGTTTGCAGATGACTGTCAAATGGGCACAATCATATAGAGTCCCCAATGATGTTAATATATTACAGAAAGGCCTGACACAGATAAATGAATAGTGCCAAACTCACAGACTGAAACTTAATGCAAAAAATTGCCTCATTGTCCCCTTTGGCAAAGAAGTACCCCTGCTAATTATGATATACATAGCACCTCTCTAAACTCAAACTTAGTGGTGTGAGACTTGGGATCATAGATTGATAGCAATCTAAACTTCAATCACTATGTGTCCATAGTGCTAAAAATACTCATTCTACATTGCATACCTCCTAAATAAAGGCATAACATCCAAGACCAGGGAGGTCATAGCTTTGCTGTACTCAACCCTTAGCAGACCACTAATTAAGTACAATGTTCCTTTCTGTATGTACCTCACCAGACGTCTGCAGCAACTGGAGAAACCACAGCTGTTCCTGGCCCAGAGAATCCATGGCCTCCAAAATGTGGCATACATCAAACACCAAGCCCTCTACCTATACTCAATATCATACAGACCACTGAGAGGTGACCTGTGCCTGGCCTACTGGAAATGCTGGAATCCGCAAATCAAATGGAACAAGAATAGCTTGATCTGGGGATCTCAACCTAGTGTGTGACATGAGCAGAATATGCTGGAGAAACAGATATATCTCCCAGCGATTGCTGCTACTCTGGAATAGACTCCCACTGCATGTGAAGCAGTGCTCCTCAATGTCCTTATTCAAAATCAACCTTGACAAATGGATGGGTGATTGTAAATTCACCCCAGGGGTGGCACCTGTGTCCCTCATGGACAGAAGAAGTTGATGCTGATCACAAAATCACTCCACTAACAATAAACATCTAACTATGCTCAATAAGGGTACATGGCTTTTTACACAGCTAGGCTTGTAAAGGCCTTAGGGCCATTAGCCTAGTCAACTGCTATGAACCTATAAAACTGTGAACCTATGCAGCCCTCCTAGCATCTTCTCTCCTACATTCAGTGCTGATGTCATCCACTTTAAGTTGTTCTGCAGCCTTGTAAAAGTCAAACTTGTGTTGTGATACTTGTGTAAAGTACTGAGCTATGTAGCCTGTGTACTTAGATAGGAAGGGGGTTCTGTTCTCACTGCAGTCAACTGTAAGTGTGTATGTAGAACAACTCTGGCCCCAACAAAATATTCACCGACTGTGAAATGAAAGGGAACAAGCAGAAAATAGAATCTCTTTATTTCTCTCTCTAGCGCTTCGGTGTTTCCACCTTCAAGGAATATCAAACATTCAAATTGCAAAATACATGTTCTTATATATGTTACCTCGAGGACATGTAGTTAAGCAGGAAGTTTTTAGATTTCTTAGGAAAATTCATTTAAAATATCATTTTTCTAAACACTTCATGGGCTTAAATAATATAGTGGATTCTTCTCTAATTAGTGAATCTGATGACAGCTTTTTTTCTTGTGATGAAAATATAGATAACAATTCATACAATGCTTATTGTAAAATTGACGTTTCTTGTATCCCTTCATTTAACAAATTCATACCACCCTTTGTTAACCAACGTATTATTCAGTTTGGTTCTATGATAGGGTTTGGTTGTGAAAATATTTGTGACAACATGATGTTAAATAGAAGTGAAGTCTCTTATAATTTAACTTTGAAGGAATGGTATGCTTTGAAAAAATTAAGTGATAGGACAGATATAGTTCTTAAACCTTCGGATAAAGGTAATAAGATAGTTGTTATGAATGCATTACAGTATTATAACATGTGTATGGATCACTTGAACAATGCTGAAGTTTATGAGAAATGTAGTAAAAGTAAATATGAACAGGCAATGCTTGAATATGGAAAAATATTGGATAGAAGTGTTAGATCGGGATACTTCACAGAAAGGGAGGTTAGAGACAAATTATTTAGTTGTAAAAGTGAAATAGCTGTCTTTTTTTGTCTGCCTAAAGTGCATAAAAGTATGGTTGAACCACCAGGTAGACCCATTATTTCTGCATGTAATTATTTTTTGCATAATGTTGGGTTGGTATTACATAAGATTTTACTACCTTATGTTATTAGATCCCCTGTCTATATTAAAGATAGTGTAGATTTTTTAAATAAAATTTCATCTTTGGTATGGAAAAAAGACATGTATTGGCTTGTGGTTGATGTTAAAAGCCTATACACCTCCATCCAGCATAGGGATGGTTTAGAGGCAATAAGGTTTTTCTTGGAAGATAACCCTTTAACATGTTTTGTTATTGAAATGATAGATTTTTGTTTAAAGAATAATTATTTTTATTTTGATAATATATTATATAGACAAAAACAAGGTACAGCAATGGGGGCAGCATTTGCCCCTATGTATGCGAACCTTTTTATGTCTTTTTTTGAAAAGAAGTTTTTATTTGATTTAGATTTTGTAAAGAGACATGTACAATTTTATTTTCGTTATATTGATGATTTGATTTTTATTTGTGAAGATGGTATAGAGCAAGTAGACAAATTTATGTTAGATATACATAAGAATCCTTTCGGTCTGACATTTGACGGACTCCAGAAGGGTAATAGGGTGGTATTTTTGGACCTTATTTTGGAAGGTACAGAAAAAGGGAACATTTCATTTAATATACATAGAAAGTTTGCGGATGGTAATCAGTATTTACATGCTTCAAGTTGCCACCCTCCTCATGTATTAGAGTCTTTACCCTATGGTGAATTGGTTCGTGTGTCTAGATTGTGTAGTGAAGTAAGTACTTTGGAGAAGGAATTGGAGACAACTAATTATATGTTTTTACAGAGGGGTTATGGACCAAGTATTTTGAAACAAGCACTGGTGAAATTAAAGAAGGAAAAGGGTGTGAATAGGGATGATCCTTCATGTACAAGAAGGAACATGTTTCATTCTAGAAGAATCAATGAGAACAGACAGGAAGGGAGAGATGAAATTTACTATGTCTCAGTGTATAATGTGAAAAGTGAGGAAGTTAAAATTTTAATAGAATATTATTGGAAATATTTGTTAGAGGATAGGATTCTGGCAGGTATTCTTCCGAATAAACCACTTTTCTCATATAAAAGGGGTAGGAACTTAAAAGATATGGTAGTATGTGGAAAGTTTCAAATGCCTAAGATAGATATACCTAAGAAGGTTATGAATTTGGGAACAATAAGTTGTAATAGATGCAGCATTTGCACAAATATTGTTAAAACATTTCATAGTATAAATGGAATAAAATTTGAGCCAAAGGAGGTTTATACATGCAGAAGTAAAGGGGTAATATATGCACTTAAATGTCCTTGTGAACTTTATTATATAGGGGAGACTAAGAGAGAATTCCGTATTAGGTTCATGGAACATGTTAGGGATGTAAAAAATTAAGAGGGAAAATAAAATAATTGCTACACATTTTAATACATTTCATAATGGTGATGTGTCTTTATTAAAAGGCACTGTTTTAGAAAGTGTGAAATGTTTATTTAATGATGAAAGTGTGTTGAAACAAAAGTTGTTGTATAAAGAAAGCATTTTTATTTTAAAGTATAAAACTATGACACCCATAGGGCTTAATAATGAGCTAAACTGGAAGTGTTTACTTTAAGATAGGATTTTTTCATATAATTACATAATTTTTTAATTAAGGGGTGTGTATTATCAATTAGAAGTTCTGTATAAGAACATGTATTTTGCAATTTGAATGTTTGATATTCCTTGAAGGTGGAAACACCGAAGCGCTAGAGAGAGAGAGAAATAAAGAGATTCTATTTTCTGCTTGTTCCCTTTCATTTCACAGTCGGTGAATATTTTGTTGGGGCCAGAGCTGTTCTATTTTGTGTGGAAGAAGGAGTTTTTGTTGTTTCAATTGTAAGTGTGTATGTGTCTAGCCAGAAGAGCATACCTGTGTATCCTACAGTTACCACTCCAATCCCATGAATTGACAGTATTTTGACACTTGCACATGCTTACACATCCATTTCATGCAGGCCTCCCATCTTCTGTTGTACATGCACTGCTGATGTCATGCACTATAGTTGTTCTGCAGCCATGTTAAAATTAGACTTGTGCCGTGGTGCTTGAGTTAAGTACTCAGCTTTGTAGTCTGTGTACTTAGGTAGAGGGTCTGTTCTCACTGCAGTCAACTGAGGTGTGTGTCTGTGCATTTGCTTGACATTAGAGAGAGTCTTTTACACCAGCATGTGGAACACCGTTATTACCATATTCTCCTCACCAGACACTGCTGATGTCATCAGCTATCAAGTGTTGTCTGAGACAGTTCAAGTCAAACTTGAGCTGAGGCACTTGCCTTAAATACAGAGTTCTGTAGTCAATGTGCTTAGATAGGTAGGGGTTCTGTTCTCACTGCAGTCAACTAGTATGTGTTTGTGCACTTGCCTGACATTACAGAGAGCTTTTTACACCAGCATGTGGAACGATGCTGTTACCATAATCTCCTCACCAGACACTGATGATGTCATCAGCTATATCTGATTTGTGGATGAGACTATTCCCACCAGGGCAGGGTCAGAGACTGGCCTGAAGGCCATGCAGAAGTCACCTCATCCTATACAATCCAGATTACAGTAACATGGCTTTCAGTCTATCTGCATGCATCATGGCATGGTTTGTAGGCTATGTGTTTTCTTGGTGAGAAACCCCTGTGGTCTCTCCAGCTGCTGCATGTGTCTAGTGAGGTACATGCAAAAGCAAGCATTATACTCTATTGTGTTCTGATAAGGTCCAGGTACAGTGCTGTAATAAAATCCTCAAATCTAAATATGATGGCATGACTTATGATGTGCATAACACAGGCTTTCAATAGCAGTGTGGATACTTGGTGGTCGAAGTTCAGGTTGCTATCTATATGTGTTCCCAGTTCTTGTATAACTGGATTTCAACATAGCGGGGCTATTGTCAGTGCTGTAATTAGCAGGGAATTCCACTTTGCAGAAGGACAAAATAAAGACAAATTTTTTCATTTATTTGTAGACTGTGTGGCTTTGTCACCAGTCATTTATCTGTGTTAGCCCCTCCTGTAGTATGTTATCATCATAGGTGGACTCAATGATTGCACCCAGTATGCAAGAATAAGTAAACGCAGTAAGCCAGAGGCCATATACTTTAGGCTGAACTGTTGAGAGTATAAACAGTAAAGGGCCAAGCACAGATCCCCTGTGGTACACTAGTGGTGACAGCTCTACTGGTACAGGTTGATTCACCAACTCTCACAGTATGTTGTCTGTCAGTGAGCCAACTGGTTACCCATATACCGATGTAAGTGTTAATCCCCAGCTGGGTGAGATTCTGAATGATACCTGCTTGGGGGATTGTGTCCACACCCTAGGCCATCTCATGATAGCCAGTATGCTCTGTCTTATCTTTATCCAGGCCTATCATACAGAATCAATGGGTTGTGACAACATTACACCTTCCCCAACATGGTTGAATACACACTTCAACACACCCTCCACACAGACTATGTTCCTGTAGAAGGGTGTAAATGAAATTGCATCTATGTGAGTTGGGAGATAGCACCTGATGCATGCATGTATAGACACATCCTGACTCTCCTCATCTGTGAGGTAGACCAACATGCCATCATGGACCTTTTACTAAATGGACACTAGTAATATGCCAGCTGTGTGCAACAGACCTCTGTGAGTTGTTAATGTTACATCATGTCTGTTACATCTATTAGATATCCTCAAAGAGGTCATCGAGGGCATGCATGAACTTGACAAGCCCAAGGCATATGACAGAAATCCACACTGAGGTATTCACTCAACACTGTCAGCTGTGGCCATAAACACCTATATCACCAAATGGGGAGACCACTGGATCACATACATGGTATCTAAATATTTTGAAATGTGTGAAGTGAACTATATCTCAGGTCCAGTGATCAGGTCGGTACATCAGGGCTATCTGCTAGGACCTTTCCTGTCCATTATTTAAGTCACAGACATCATGTGTCAAAACAGCTGTCTGAAGGACTACAGACTGTGGGCAATCATTGACTACACCTGTGATATTAGAATAATACAGACAGCATCAAAACACACCAAAAATTGCTAGCACAGCCATGACAACATCTGCAATGACACAAAAGGATGGACGGATTTGTTACATCAGGAAAATAAACACATAACCCAAGTATAATGTAGATATCACACCCTATAATCAGATCTGTGACCTGTGTACTGGGGGTAGATGGTATTTGGAATATACACCAGCATATGGCACAGTGCTGACAACTCCCTCATATGTAACACAACTACTGAGTATGTGAAGAACATCCACATCAAAGATCATAATACCTCCATATTTACAGCCTTCATCACACCAATAACTGAGTACAATGTACCCTTCCTCATGTACCTCCCTACACATCTTACATTGATGTGAAGCATACTACCTTTGCCACAGTGAGCTGTCACACATGTTATTGGCCATACCTAGGTATTCTTTTTGTGGCATAAACATTACTGTCTGATGGTGCAGAACACCTATCACATTGTTATACCAGATGCACATGTGATATCTATTCCATTGATGCACACAGTACATACATAGGTGTTTGACAACATTAAGGGCATGGATAACATTTGTGACAGTGTGGATTGTGCCATGTATATATATATATATATATATATATATATATATATATATATATATATATATATATATATATATATATATATATATATATGGTTCTAGGTTATAACACCGACAGCACACAACATCGACAACAACATCACCGACACCACATCATCGACAGCTCACAAACACGACACCACACACACTCAACACATCACCACAACAACCAATAAACAAAACAAATTCCCTGACCAAAAACCACACACACAACACAGGCACACCTAAATCCTAACAAACAAACACTAAACCTTACATACACAACTATCCACTACCCTAACTGAAACCCTAACCCTAAGGTCCGTCACTATCGCACACTAACCTAACCCACTTCCTGACCCTAACTCACTTAACCCGCCCCTAACCCAAACAAAGTCACTACTGCACCTTTACCTAACTCGCGCCCTAACCCTAACTCACTTAACCCACCCCTACCCCTACAGACCGCCAACATCGCACACTTACCTTACTCGCACCCTAACGTCCATCACTACCGCATACTTACACATCCTTTCCCCATCTCGGTGTTCTCCGCGTCGGTGTTTCATCCGTCGATCTTCTCGCGTCGGTGATTTCGCTGTCGGTCTTCCCAGCTGTCGACGTTATAACCTAGACCCATATATATATATATATATATATATATATATATATATATATATATATATATATATATATATATGCTATGCACATGAGTCGACAAGCCTGTATTGATCATAATGTAATATACAGGTGTAGCAGTGTCCCACCTAACAACTCCAGCAGATGTTATGGTACCAAGACAGTGTAAATGCTTACCCTCATAGAGTGCAGACATGTCATAATAATTGTATAAGTGTGTTTATGCAGAACTCTCTCTCTGATCACTCTAAATCACATATGCTATGTCAAAGGCATGGGATTACTGGGGGTATTCTTCTGATATTGTCCATGATTGTGCATGCTGCTTCTTTTAATGTTGTTCATGAGCCTTTACCTGTGTCCCACTTGCTGGAGACCTCTGCTGAGACTACACTCATATTCAGGCAACTCAGTTTGCACAACTTCACAAAATGCACCCTACCCCAATTGTATATAACATCTCTAATAGATGTCCTCTGCATTGTTCATGTAAGGATGCTTATCTCACACAGACATCTTCCCCATTATAATGTCAGCTTGTGTGACAGTCACATGATACACATTTTCACGGTGCAATCCCTACTGTACCATACTGATATGTGATTAGTTTTGCTGCTGCAGCTGTCTTCCATTGACATGCCCTTATCTGCTGTACATTAGGTTGTTTCACCTGTCCTCTTTCCCTGTGTTCATTCCTACAATTCATCTGTGTGTCCCTATTGAATACACACACTTCCCGAGTGTATGTTTTACATGGCAGACCATGTATCCTTACAGATCTTTTACATAACATCAGGACAGAATGCCAGGAATGAGATTTCACAATACTCTGCATTGTATACACTGTCATGTACTGTATTTAGACCATATACATATCATACCTTTCAAGTGTCCATATTTTCACAGTATGTTCAGACTTTTGCCTAATATCTTTTTGTCTGTTCCTTATAAAATTTGTGGTTTTCTGCCATATCACTGGGATGACCTCAGGACTGATGTCACTAAATAATTGCATACATTTGAGATTCAGACTTCACATCCTTTATCTTAACACAAACCTCTTGTTATTCTAGTACATTTTTAATGTGCAAATATGTAAAATCTATCCCTATGTCTGAGTCATTCTCCCCTCATTTTATTGGGCTTGGTCCAGATTTCTTTCATGAAGAGATTGAGAGCTATGGAAACTTATATATGTTAAGCCTTGGTGGTCATTGCGGCATTCTGCACAAACACAGTAACCGACTGTGCTCTGTGATAAACAGGATTGCTATCCATGTTGCTGTAAGCAGTTTCCTGCCCGGCAATGCTGTGGCCAGCCATAAAACTGCACTTATTTATGTTTAAACGTAGTGCACGGCATGAATATGTAATTAGTACTGCTGCTCACTGTACATTGCTTTTAAAGCATTTGTGTACCCTACAAGGCATTTCTTTTTACTATTTTCAAGTTTGCATTTATCCATGTTTACAAGTCACACTGGGCTCTTATATCATCCAGGGTGATTACTAGACAAGGAAGATTTTATATATGAATACATATATACACACATATATATATATATATATATATATATATATATATATATATATATATATATATATATATATATGGATCTACTTCAGGAGACCAACTTACCATAACAGCAAACCACATATAATCGAGATGACAGCACCGAATGTTCATTTTAATAAACATTCAGCACATCATAATTTTAAACCGGGAAAACAGTCAGTTGGCCACCACCACAACTAAAACAAACCTCAGCAAATTGAACCCATCCAAGTAGGGGGTTTCATCCCCACACACCCCAACTAAATATACCAAATCTGAGATAGCACTACAGTGCAGAAAAGGGCAAAGTTCACAGAGTTGGCCAACTGACTCTTTTCCTGTGTTAAAATGATGATGAGGTTGTCAACTTGATTGTATGTGGTTCATTGTTATAGTAAGTTGGTCCACTTTGTAAATTTGAAATACTGAAATTTCAAATTTCAGTATTTTGAACTTACAAAGACACACGCTCACATTTCTGAAACTGGCAGAAGCGCAAAATTAAAAATCCCGAAGCACAGATAGTTTGAATTTCTGCTTCAGGTGGTATGGTATGCAGATGTTTGGGTTTAATATTGATAAGTTTGTGTGTGTAAGTATGTTGGTTAGGGGTTTAGTGTGTGTAAGTGTGTGTTGTAACTGTTATGTGTGTATTTGAGGGACTGTAAGATGTGTGTGTGTGTGTGTGTGTGTGTGTGTGTGTGTGTGTGTGTGTGTGTGTGTGTGTTTTTGTTTCTGTGCGATCTCGGAGTTAGAATATATAAGTATGGGCGGTGTGGGGGGGCACAACCCCCCACATGGGGCAGTGCAGGGGTACTTGCCCCCCTGCTTATATGTAGTTTAGAAGAATTTGTTTGATTGTGGTGGGGAGTTTTGTGTATGTTTATGTGTGTACTGTATGTGTAGCGTAATTACAGGATTTTGAATTTCGCGGTTGTGTGTTTTCGAATTTGTGAGTTGTGGATGGGTTTTCGGCTTTGTGATTTTGAAATACTGAAATTTGAGATTTCAGTATTTTGAATTTGAAATTACAAAGTGGACCCATATATAGCTTTATCTATATACAATTACACACACATGCACCCACATACACATGTATGCACCCAAACTCACATACATGTCTTAATCATTTTGCAAGCTCCAAGTAGAAAGAAGAAACGCTGCTCCAAAGCCACAAAAATACGGTATTTTAATAAACCAAATGCAAGCACTTTCATTTCCAGTACTACAGAAACATCATCAAACAAACAAATACACTACCTCACATTCTTTAAATACCATAAAAAGCTAAACTTCACTTCCTTGAAAGGGTGGTGCCCAAGAGCAAGACATGTTATAAAGCATCTTGTGCAACATTTCACTTTCAAAGAAAAGTGGCACCAAAATACAAAATACAAAACACTTTGTTGCCTTCATAACAAATAACATCTTAGTGCATGTTGAATACTAAGAACTAAAAACATATATGCATCTATAGATATTAATGCCAAAATAAAATTACATTGAATAGTTTAAATACTAAAAAAGTACATATTATTTCATAATAAAAATCAAACAGTACCTGCTTTCAACTTTAAAATGGGTTTGATCGATATGCACTCATTAAGCACAGGGGGGGGGGCATTTTAGAGAAATTGCCAATACAGTTCCCTTTTCTCAACTAAGGTCTCCCAGTCAACCCCTCTATCTAGGGCACCCACCTTTTCCAGGATAACAAACACAAATTTCTTATAACCAGGACACATGGTATTAGCAAGTTCTCTTAAATGCCACTACCCCCCCCCCCCCCAGGGCTCAATGAAGGCAACAGAGTGTTTTGTGTACCGTTCTGTGGCTTTGGAGCAGCGTTTCTTCTTTTTTCAGTGTCATTTTTTGCTGTTGGGCTTGGTTACTTGGCATTATGGATATTTTCAGAGGTCCAGGAGCTGGGACTCTTAATTCAACTTGCACTACTAATTCTATGGAACTAACAGCACTTGTTAAGTGCATGGATGATTTAAAGCAACATGTGGATGTTCTTATAACTTCTTCTAATGCAAATGTTGTTCCCTGGAATAGAACAGCTTCCCTGACTTGTGATTTGGCTATGGAGTGTATTTCAGCTCTGCAACAGAGCTGTGGGGAAGGAGCATCTGCAGGTATGACAATTCATAGGAATGTTAACTTAGGAACACTGCATACAGGTACTGGTTTAACTGTCTATACTAACAGTTTAAGTGATTTTTTAAATCAATGTATAATTTTGATGAGGCAAGTAACTCTGCTAGTCCTGCTTTTACAAGTAATGACAATAATGACAGTGAACTTACTTTTAAAACCAGGTTGAGTAAAATGGAAAAAAATGGTTTTAAAATTTAAATCATTACACATGAACAACTCATTTTTGAGACATTGCATTGCCAATAAGCATGTCCCTAGAGGAATGTACTTTGGAACTATCCAAATAGTGTTACATACGGGTCCTTGTTTCATCTAGAACTATTGGATTTTTTTGATAAAAATAGGTTGTGCATTAATGGAACTCATTATTAAGGAGATTTTAAGGAATCTGAGCTCCACTGAAGAAGAAATTAAAAATTTAGATGCACAGTTAAGAAATTATTTGCTTTTTAAGCATAATATTGACAGTTTTCAACATATTTTTATTAAAGTGGCCGAACAGGAAAAGATTTATTTTTTCCAGAAAACAGAAAAACATCTTAAGGGACATTAAGGACTACACCAACAAGGATGTTTACCCTAGGCCACCAAAAAGTACTGGTATTTTTAGTTCCAGTAATGACAACGGTGAAGAAAATGATGGTGTTGATCATAACAATAGACAAGATAATGTCAACAATGATCTGAATGGTCCTCAGAGTTCGAAAAGAATTCAAGAAAGGTTAAAAAAAGTGGGGTGGTTACCCTACCTCTAGAGACAGTCAAAAAACACAGTTTTTCAGAATTCTCTTTGGAAACTAGCTCAGAATTAGTAATTGACAACATATTTGATGGTAATGATGGTGTTGATGTATCTGACAACGTTTATGAATTTCGAGGTTGTAAAATTTACAATTTGTCATCACTTCTTGTTTCTCCTATATTTGGTTTGTTGTTCCAACATGGTTTTAAATATGTACCCTCCAACAAACCTGATTTGTTCAATGTGGTAACAGAACTCAAACTTTTTACCAGAAAAGTGAACCTTAAATGTATACTACCTCCTGAAGAGCAAGGTTCTGATATTCCATTACTGTGAAGATCTAATATCTTCAACCCCCCCACATTAATTCCAAGTATACATCTTTTTGAACAATTATGCGAGCAAAGCATCAGGGGTTGGTATTCTAACCATAAGAGATATAGGTTCCCCAACATTTTGCGTGAAGAGAGGAAACTTATGCATAGACTTGCCAATGATTCCAGTATACGAAATAGGAAACCTGATAAAGGAGGGGGCATTGTCATCATGGACAGAATCTTGTATTCTTCAAAGATGCTGGAATTTTTACAAAAGGGTAGATTTTTTTGTTGTGAGGTATCACAAAATGAGGTGAACATTGTCCAGCATAGCATAGACTTCATTTTGGAAGACATATTTATTATATTTGATCTACCTTTTGATGTCAGAGAATTTTTGACTGTTTGCAAGCCTAAGATCTCAGGAATTTTTGACATTTCCAAGATCCATAAGTCAGTTTTTGACCCTCCATTGGACCTATAGTGGCACCAGCGAGTTTGAAGACTGAACAATTGGCAAAATGTGTTGACATTAAATTAAAAACTTTTTTTTGTGAACAAAAGTCACATCTTAAAAGATTCATGACACTTTTTAAATTTTATTTCAGGGTGTCCTTTTTTGCCTAATGCTTAGCTGGTGACCATTGATGTAAAGGACATTTTTTCAGTTATTCCCCATGACGAAGGACTGGACTGGTTCCACCAAGCTCTGTTTAAAGGCTATAAGTTGTCCAACAATAAAATTAGTCTTATATACCAGATTATGGAACTCGTCCTGACTAATAATTTTGTATAGTTCGAAGAGGAATACTACAAACAACATATGGGCATTGCAATGGGGGCTGTTTGTGCCCCCATCTTTGCCAATATGGTCCTATGGTTTTGGGAAACCAATTGTGTCTTAAAATCAGCATTTGCACCTATGTTGGGTTTGTAGCTGAGATTTTTGGACGATATTTTTATTTTGTGGAAAGGAAGTTTGGAGGATCTAGACAACTTTACGGAATTCCTTAACCACTCTACTGATTTTTTGGAGTTCACTCATCACTATCATAATAACTCAATAGATTTTTTTGGATGTGACTCTTTATAAGCATTTGGAGAATTTCAGATATGGATCTAATATATATAGGAAATCAACCTTTTCTAATACCTACTTACATTTCTCTAGCCAGCTTCTGATCTAGCAAAATAAATATTTAGTAAAAGGTCAGTTTATTAGGCTATGTAGATTGGTTTCAAATGGTGATGTGCTCAAATTAGAGTTCGAGATATTGGTTAGTATGTTCCTCAAAAGGGGTTACCCCAAAGATTTCTTGGATAGCACCACTGATTACATTATAGAAAACAGGGGTGTTAGATATAAACCTCTTTAATGCAACAATGACGTGGTTACCAACTCTATTAATTTTGATGGTCAAGGAACTAATACTCGATATGACCATCATAATTCTTCACAAGTATTTGTTTTTTTCAATATAACCAAAGCATTTATTTATTACAGGACACAATCAAGAAACACTGGGCAACTGTTTTTTGGATCAGTGGGACTTAGGTTGGGTCCTGAACCCAAATTTGTTTACAAAAACAACAAAAATTTTAACTGTATTTTTGAAACCAACAAGCAATAAATGATTGGCCACACTAATGGCTGTTAAATGAAAACATTTGGTTCCTGCCGACAATGCAGATATATCCTGGAGGTTAGTACTTTCCTTGTTTAAGGTTGCCCATATTTGCTTACTGTTAAAGGTAAATATGATTGTAATGCTAAGGGAGTTGTTTACATCAGTTTTTGTGCCACCTGTTCTGCTTTTTATATTGGCAAAACCAAAGGCCCCTTACATATAAGAATTTACCAACATCTTTATGCTATTAAGAGCAAAAATACAAGTAATGCACTTTATAAACATTCCATCATGTCTCCTGGTATAAGAAATTTGTGGTTGTTATCTTGGAAGAGGTGGGTACACTAGATAGAGGGGGTGACTGGGAGACCCTAGTGGAGAAAAGGGAACTGTATTGGCAAGTTCTCTTAAATGCTACTCCCCCCAGGGCTTAATCAGTGTGTATTGATCAAACCCATTTTAAAGTTGAAAGCAGGTACTGTTTGATTTTTATTATGAAATAATATGTACTTTTTTAGTATTTAAACTATTCAATGTAATTTTATTTTGGCATTAATATCTGTGGATGCATATATGTTTTTAGTTCTTAGTATTCAACATGCACTAGGATTTTATTTATTATGAAGGCAACAAAGTGTTTTGCATTTTGTTGCCACCTTTCTTAGAAAGTGAGATGTTGCTCAAGATGCTGTATAACATGCCTTGATCTTGAGTGCCACCCTCTCAAGGAAGCGAGGTTTAGTTTTTTATGGTATTTAAAGGATGTGAGGTAGTGTATTTGTCTGATGATGTTTCTGTAGTACTGGAAATGAAAGTGCTTGCATTTGGTTTATTAAAATACCATTTTGTGGCTTTGGAGCAGTGTTTCTTCTTCTTTTTGCAGTGTTATTTTTGCTGTTGGGCTTGGTTACTTGCAAGCTCCAAGTAAGCTAACCATCAGGACCACACGTGACCATGGCCATGCAGTCCTCTTTAGCGGGAGTACAGCCATTTACAATGTGGCTGTCATCCAGGCTCCCTTGAGGGATGCTTCCATTTCTTGACACTACCCTCTTGCTTGCAGGTGTGAGTACCTCTCTTCACCTGCTAGCATGCCCATTCCATGCAAGTTGCCACAGGCACATCCAAGCATATGTCCTTGGAGCATTCAGTATAAAAGATGTTGCACTGATCATTCACTCCCATCCACCCTCCCTTGTCATTTCCTGCAGTAACTGAGTCTTGAATCAGTCCTCATTATTCTGTGTAATATTCAGAGCATTATTGTTCTGTGCCATGGAGATGTTTTAGAGTTAAGTGAAATATTTGATTACTTTCACAAGTCTGATAAAAATCTTTTAATAATGGTTCAAAAAGGTGATTACCTATCAATCTGTTATTGATGAGTCAAAGTCAGAATTTTAACATTCCTCAAATAAAATGCAAAATATGTTATGTAGATAAGTGCTCAGTAATTTTTTGTAAATCTTTGCTAGCTTCCTCCAGTGTACTGATAGCTAGTGAAAGGTGTAGTTTGGCAGAGAGCATTGCCCACCTGGGAAAATATTTAGTCTTTCTGCTCAGTGGTTGCATACCATTCCTTCAGAACTTGATTAGTTAATGAAAATCTGTATCATATCTGAAGGTAAAAAAATGGGTGTTAGGAGCTGGCCATCTGTAGTGTTTGAAGATTAATAAATTATTGCAAATGTTTACTTATAAATGGCATTGAGAAGTGGAAAACTGACATCTCACAGAGAGCTCCTGGAAGCCAAAATGAGTGATATACCTCATAATATGCAACATGTGAAACCTACACCTTTGTTATTATCTTTTTAATTTGTGTTTAGAGGAGACAGAGTCCCACCTGATATTGATATGTGAATTTATCTGCTCAATAACTGATTTTGCAGGTGCCTTTCATTCACCCATTATGATTACTGATGCCAGCTGGCAATTGTTTATTGCTACAGAATTGCAGAGACGTGTAGAAGTTAGTAAGCTAGGCAGTCATGATTTTTTGTTTTTTTGCTGGCGGGGGGGTGGGGGTGGTGTAGCTATATGGAACAATACATGAAACCATGAGTTGAAGGGAGTAGTTTAGGAAGGCATTTGGTTATGTCCCTTACTTATCTTTCAATGATTCTCAGACAGCTGACTCCATTTCATTAAACATGGGATCTGCAAAATTGTATTAATATGTCACAATGTTTCTTTTTACTAATTTTTTTTATTATTTCTAATAAGATGTCTTAAGAAACATTGCATGAAATAAAGATAAATAACATATTTACATTTCTAAAATATTACTAACTTCAAACCATTATATAACTATTTACATTGGTGTCTATGCAAATAACATTGACATTCTATATTATATAAAGTTAGAAACATAAGATGATATATCTTCTTCGATCTTTTCAAGTATTTCCAGTACTTTCATCCAAGAGTAATAGTAAGAAGTAGATCTTTTAGTTCTGTTCTTCACTGTTAATATTTCCATGTGAGCAACTGTTGTTGTTAAATTCTCAATTTCCCTGAACGTAGGAGAAGTCTAATTTTTCCAGTGTATAGTTATGATTTTACGTGAAATTGCCAATAGTGACCATAGGATTTTAGTGTCTTTTTTTGGTACACAGTTTGGAATAGGAGAGTTGAATAAAATTAAAGACTTTGTTAATTGAAAATTATCATTATAAACAGTCTGAAAAAAATAGTTAATGGATTTCCAGTACATATTGAGACATTTACATTCATAAAAAAACATGCTGACAATCTGCTTTTATCTTGGTATGGCATCTCCAACATTGATCTTCAATAGAATACATTTTGGCTAACCTATGTGGTGTATAGAAACTTCTGTGTAGATATCTCCAAGTGAATAATTGCCAGTATTTTGATAATGTAGAAAATGTGGAAGATTTTAGAATATTACTTTTTTCTTCTTCAGTTGGATGATGGTTGTTTATTAAAGTATAATAATCCCAGTATGATTTTTCATGATAATTTTTTGTTTTTTTAACAATTTTATAGATATTAGACAAATAACCTGTACCCTGATAAGGCTATTTTGTGATAAACATAAGGCATTCAATGAGTTGTGGAGCTTCATGTCTAACTGAAGGTTGCATTTGTTCTATTTTATTTATAAGAAAATGCCTTAGATTTTGTAAAAACAACCAATTGTCTTTATTTATATTATAGTTATAAATTATCTGTTCATTTGTTAGAATTTTCCCTTTTTCTATAAGTTGATGCCAAAAGAGTAATGTGTCTTCTTTAAGTACATTTATTTTAGATATTTGGAATGTATCTAGAATAGTTGGTGTAAAAGCTATAGGGAAAATAAGAAAAATCCAAGAATTAATATTTGGTATTTTGTTTATATATGTTTTGAACACTGAAAGTGTAGAGCTTATATAGTTTGATGGCAATTTGTTAATATTATTCCTTTTCCCTAAAAAATAATGTTTTCACATCCATATAAGGGGTGATGATATTACTGTTAAGTTGTCTTGTATGTGATTATAATTGATTTCTATGTAAATCTGCTCATGGGCTTGTTTCCATATATGTGTGTATGAATTATTTAACCATAGTGTTATGTTTTTAATAACAGGTGAGGTAATATATAAATCAATATCCAGTAAATTAATTCCACCATCTTCCCAATCTGGTAAATGTTTATTTAAGGCTATATGGGGTTTATTTGAAAACCATAGAAAATTTAAAATTAGTTTATTGCATCTTTGAACAATATATTTGGGAGGTGGCAATGAAAAATTTTGTATTAAGTATAATATTTTGGGAAATATGATTATTTTAATAAGATATAATCTGTCTGCTGTTGAAAAGATATATTTATTCCAGTAACCAATTGTTTGTTCTATTTTGTCTAGTATTTTATTATACTTAAATATTAGAGAATCTGTTAATTCATTGAATAGATTTATTCCCAGATATAATAATTCACTTTCTGTTACTATATATTTGGAAAATCTTTTGTTTATATTATTTTTTACAATTACAGGCCATAATTTTAGTTTTATTTTCATTAAATTGTAAACCTGAAATATTTTGAAATGTATTCATGGAGTTAAATAGAGCATTCAAAGACTCATTTGCATCTGAGAGAGTTAATAGTATGTCATCAGCAAAGAGTTGGATTTTAAGGTTTAACATTTTATTAATACAAATGCCCTTTATGTTAATGTTTGATCTGATTTGATTTGCAAAGGGTTCTATGAGTAATGCAAATAACAATGGTGATAAAGGGCAACCTTGTTTGGTTCCCTTTTTGATTGTTATAGGGCCTGATCTATGCGATCCTAGTTTAACATATGCAGTAGAGTTTTCATATAGTATTTGGATAAGATTATTAAAATTAGAAGGAAAGTTATATTCTTTTAAAACTAGTGAAAGAAAGTTCCAGTTAACCGAATCAAAAGCTTTATTAATATCTAATGAGATTACATTTAAATATAGGACTTTATGTTTGCTATAGTCTATTAATGTTAGTATTCTTTTAATATTATCTGAAGTATTTCTTCCTTTAATAAAACCTGTTTGATCTTTGTGAATTAAGAAAGGAAGAAAGTGTTTGATCCTATCTGCGTATATAGCCATAAACATCTTATAGTCTGTATTGAGTAATGATATTGGCCTATATGAAGAACCCTGCTTCTCATCTTTATCTGGTTTAATAATTGGGGGTATCAATGAATATTTCCAAGAAGGTGGTATATTCAAATCTTTCTTGGCTATATCACATACTTTTAATAATTAGGATATGGCTTGATTGGGTATTAATTTATACATTTCTGGTAGCATATTGTCTAGGCCAGGTGCTTTATTTGTCTTGAGCTTTTTAATTTGTGATTTTAATTCTGTCATATTGATTGGTTTGCTTATAATGTCTATTTGTTCTTGTGCTAATTTAATATGAATATTATTTTCTAAGTATTTTTTATATCTTAGTAGGTGTATCTTGAGTGTTTATGGAATTATCAATGTTAAATTGGAGTCTGAATGCTTCTAAAATATCATTTAGTTCCATAACTCTTTTGTTAGTATTAGGAATAAATATTTATTTTATTTGCTTAGATTTAATTATTTTTTGTTCTATTAGTTAAGTGTCTCAGGTGTGCTGAATTTGTAGAGTATGAGTTTATTTTTATCTTTTCTAAGTTAATCATATGATGTAACAATTCTGTATACTTCTTATTGACTTGTGTAAGTTCTTGAACTTGAGTAGTATTACCCTTTTGTATTTCCAGTTTTAATTTATCTGCTTTGTTTTGTAAGTCTAGCATATCTTTATCCCATAACTTCCTTTAATTTATGTACCAGGATAATATTTTCCCATATGTAACTGCTTTTAATGAATCCCAGACATATATTTCTGAAATATCTTCTGTATAATTTATTTCTAGAAAGTTTTTGATTGTTTCTCCATAAAATTCATCAAAATCTGTCAATTTTGTGATATAGGAAGGTATTCTAGTAATGGGATTTGAATAAAATCAGTTACTTGATTATTCAGTCAAAACATATACACTTAAGTGCAGCAAAAATGTGTGAATATAATCATTTTATATTCCTTCGTCTCCTCAATCTGGGTTTAATGGAGGCTCTCTCATTCAGGCCTAATCCACTGTCAACACTTTTATCAACTTTCAGAGGGACTTTGTATAATCAAAAAGACACAGTACAGAGGTAAAACTACAATGCACTTGACCACATTTTCAAAGCAAACATCTATGTATATCACATATTAACTCTTACAGCTTAGACTGACACTTAAGCAGTGAGTTTATCTGCTGACAATAAGTGCTGGAGATATCATTTTGGCTTACTTAATACCAATAATTTAATCTTATGACTGAATAAAAGTTTAGAATTAAACATCCGGAGCTTCTCATTATAGTATTTAAAAAGTATACTGGAGAACATATCAAAATCATGGAAGCTGCTAAGATTTAAACTATTATGTATGAAAATGTTACAGGCTAAAATTCCTAAGCCACTTTGCAGTAAATAGACAAAATGTATTTAAACTATGGGGTAATACCTTAATTACATCAGAAAGGTGATTACGAAGCTTGTTTTTCCTATAACATCAGAGGATAGCTATGGTGATCCATGCACTGCAAGAGTATTATTTATCCTGGTAATTGCTTTATGACTGTATATAGAAATATTTAATTCAAATAATTAACTGGCATTACAACAATGTTTCTCAGTAAAAGTTGTTTTACAGTTAATGACTAGATAGAATGCATCATTGAGAGGATACACTTATCAAATGTCAAGTGCTTTAGCTATAATATGTGTCCCCTCGAATTAATCCCTGATGAATTTACTGCTTACTAAACTTGCAGACTAATACTGGTGTCTTTTCATGTAGTCATATTGGAACATGAAAATACAGGTCTGCTGATCAGGAACAATCAGGCTCTCAACTGCTAGACAATGCTATACATTTATCTGCAGAATGGTTTGAGAATTATGGTTGCATTGTCAAGCATTTTTGTTTACACTAACAGTAACATGATATACCCACATACACTAGTATTGTGTCATTTTTGTTAATGCAAAAAGCCAGGTAATATTATAAGAAGGGTGAAACCACAGCCAGGTAATATAATAAGAAGAGTACAGCCACAGTCATTGTTCAGATGAGTAAATGGGAACAGCATGAGCCATCTAAGGATGGATAGCTCGCCTAGTACCTGCCACAATGTATGTTCACAATGCATGGTAACTTAGTAATAAATTAGGGTGTGGGCTAAGCCTCTCCCTCTTCTACTCAAATTGGATTTAATACAATATGTGTGTAGAACACAGATGCTTCAACAAAGTTCAAACCTATATGGGATAAAAATATTGTATAATTGACACATTGGGTTAAATCCTCTGTCGTTATGTTACTTATTATAGTTGTTTATATGATTATTGCTTTTACTTTCTCTATCTAGTATATTAGACTGTTATTTAAATGCTTGATTTGCTAAATGTACATTTAACCTTCTTGTTGCATCCCATTTGTCCACTTGAGGGCATATTTTGGTAGCAGGACATTAGTAGTATTTTGTAGGAGCACCAGTGTGGCAAATGGCAATTTTCCTTAAAATAAACCTGCCCGTTGCTTGACAGTTACTAGTTTCTTTAGAGAATTTGTAAAACAGCAGTGATTCTATTTGCTGATGATTAATTTCTGCTCTTTAAACTCTGCTGTACAAAACATAATAAGGGATTGCTAAAATGTCTGGAAAACTAAACTGACAGAAAGACAAGCAGATATTTGTCCTTATCTATCAAGGTGCTAGAAGACATCAGAAGCCATAAGCTGAAAGTGCTTCAAAAATATATATGTGTATATTTAGATGAACCTCATATGTTATTTACATTTCATTAGAAGGAATTTAGGTTCCTGTATCTTTAAATGTGAACCTAGCTTATTTCCTGACTAGACGTCAATTAAAAAGAGTCAGGGGATGGTGTACACAAGTAAATGCAACAATCAATACGTAACTCGAGTTTCTAGTGATGTTTGTGGCTGTTAAATTGTCTCGAGAACCAAGCGGGAAAAGGTATGTGTTTTTTCTTTTTTCTTTTCCCTTCTCTTCCTTCGTGACAAACTCATGTAGTGTGCACGCGAGCACTCTAGTTTGCGGAGTAGTGTTCACAACTATCAAACTTTGCATTTTAAACATGCTATGCCTTATTTCTCTACAAAAGAAAAGACAACAGGATATCTAAGCTAGTCACAAGCATCTCTCAACTCCGGATGTCCGGAGTCACAACACACCTGACTTATAGCCTCAAAATATCACTTAAAACATATGTTTTCATGGTACTTTATCAATATGTGCATATGGGTCAAAGGCAGAACATCTTTTAAGATTATTTAAAGTAGTCTTATAATACATCTAAACTGAAATACTTCATTTCAAAAGCAAAACATTTCCGCCCAGCATTAGCGTTTATCCAGACAGGGACACTTTTAACTTATAAAAAATAATGCCGCCAGGGATGTAACTGATAATAAGTTATATAGCAGCCATTACTATACCCATTAAGCAATATAACCATATACTGATTAAAGTATTATAAGTTAATGAAGACATTATAAAAAGAAGAGAAAAATAAAAAAAACACAAAGAGAGAAAATAAATAAGTAAATAAATAAATAAATATACAAATAAATAAATATTTGAGAACATTATTATGCATTGATTGATTAAGAATATGAAAATAATAGATGGATAATAAATAAAAACAGAGTAATGTTTAAATTATGCTTAGTATATTGATGTGATTTGAGATAAATGTATTTAAATTTATGCTAATTTTGACATTTAAAGTATAATTGAAAACAGTACCTGTTTCGGTGTAACTTAAAGACAGTAAGAACTTTTCCTTTGTTGTTAGTATTATTATTTAGACTTTTACAGAATATAACATATGTAAGATTATTTGTCCTTTAGTTTTTTTTTTCTTTTGCTCAACAGTTTTCCAATTATTTACTTCAGCATTTCTTTTCGGTGTACTTATTGTCTAGTCCATAGATTCTTCATGTGTTAGGATGCTGTTGTTGGTAAGGTATTTTATTGCTGAATCTGCTGTTTCAAATATTTTTATTCCATTTGGTAGAAAAACTCTCAGTCTTGCTGGGAATAATAGATGGACTTTCAATTGCTTTTTCTTCAAGGTTTTTATTATTGGTAGAGATTCTTTTCTTTTTGAAACCACCTTTGTAGAATAATCATTGTCAAATCTTATTAATGAATCATTGTATTTGATGGAAGAATTTGCCCAAGCATTTCTTAATATAAGATCTTTATCTTGTGTAGAAAAAAGTCTCACAATTATAGATCTCGGCTTGTTCTTACTTGGAGAAGAAGTATTTCCAGAAGCTGCTAGTGATCTATGCGCACATTCTATACCATATGAAAGAGATTCAGGTATTGTTACATCTGGTTCCAGATGGTAAGAACGTTTATCATATTGTCCCCTTCAGATTTTTCTAATAGACCATATATTCTAATATTATTTCTTCTTGTTCAGTTTTCCATATCATCAAGCTTTTCTAGTAAATATGTGTTCTGTTGAAGTAAGAATTCATTTGTTGTTCTTCTATTTGGACTCTAGTGTCAATGTTATTTAATGACTGTTCAATAAGTGATATCTGTCCTTTCTGCTGTGTAAACATTTCTTGAAGCTGTTCCAGTTGTTGTGAGCACTTTTCTTTAAAAGTATCTATTTTATTGTCCATCTTGTCGATTTTTATTGTAAGTTCCTGTATATTTGTAATGAGAGATTACAGGTCTTTTTTGAGAGAAGAGTCTTGTGCTGTATTCCTTAGATGACTCATACTGTAAAGCTGATATTGGTGCTGATTTTCCAGTAATTAATTTGACAGGAATTATTCAAGTTCTGACAATAACATTTTTCTTACAGATGCTCAAAGTTACTAGAAATAAGTTAGTAATAAATATTTCTTCAAATTAAATATTATTTTGTAAAATTCCTGTCAGGAATTGTATTGAGGTAAGAGAGCTGAAATGAAGTGCAGCTATCAGTTCAGCATCCTAGCCACGCCCCCATGTCACAATGTGTTGAGACCACTGGGGTAGTCACATTTAGCAATATTATGGTGGTTGAATGTAAACTGTTCACTAATGAAAGCAATGAAAGTACTGACATTGCCTGGATAGCCAAAAATAAGATGGATACACTGGATGTGGAATAACCTCATTGAGATGAATAATCATCTTGAGTCTTCTCTAAAATATACCATGTTGCATGGCATGCAAATCACTTTAGCTAGCTCACTGTCATTAAATATATTATATACTCCACAAATGATAGCCCACTTTTTAAATAAAAAAAAAATGTGTGTGTGTGTGTGTGTGTGTGTGTGTGTGTGTGTGTGTGTGTGTGTGTGTATGTGTGTGTGTGTTTATGAGGACTGAGATATTATGTATGATGGTACACTGATCACTGTAAACTGTCCTTTTCACTATGCTAAACAACTAATTGGCTATGTATGTCAAAATAAAATATTGCACACATTTAAAAAACATTCTTAATTAAATTAAATGTTCATTTCTTAGAATCAGGTATAACTCAAACATTGCACACACCTCTTGGGCTTCTTCAGTGGTCTTCTGCATAGGTTCATAGGTAGGCACTAGGCTATCGGCCCAAGGGCCTACGTAAGCGTAGCCAGCAAGGTTCCCTGGCTTACGCCACCCAAGAAAGTTATTTTCCTGTGCCATTGTCGAGGAGAGATACAAAAGTTATCCCCGGGGTGTATTTCCTATTTCCCATTCACTCATCAAGATTTTTCTTGAAGAGTGCTAATGAAGAACTTTGCTTGACATAGATGGGTAGCCTGTTCCAGAGTATGGGAAGTCTCTGGGACAGGAATCTATCCCTCCAGCATGTCCTGTTTATTGTGGAGACAAGGTTTAGGTCCCTAGACCATGTATCTTGGAGGGATTGGGATTTCTTTAGGTGTAAAATGTCCAACAGCTCTGGGTTTGACATAGCTTCATATGATAGGCAGAGATCACCTCGGAGTAGGCGATACGCTATGGAGTGAAGCTGGAGTTTTTTGAGGTGGTCAGTGTAGGGCATTTGTTTGAGGCCAGTAATCCTCTTGGTGAGGTACTTCTCTGGCCTTTCCAGCTGCTGCAGATGTCTTGTGAGGTACATTCTAAAAGGGGCGTTGTATTCTATAATGGGTCTAATGAGTGCCGAGTAGAGGGGAACAATTACCTCTTTTTTCCTGGATGAGAAACCTTTTGTGATGAGGTGTGCCACATAGAAGGACTTCCTGATTACTGTGGCGATGTGATTATCAAAGGAGAGACTACTGTCCACCTGGGTCCCGAGGTCTCTTATCACGCATTCGGTGTTAATTTTAACAGGACTATTGACTTTGTACATCCTGTCTTCCTTTTAGGATGTTTTTTGCTGCACTGTGGCTTTCCATGGAGACATGACATCAGTTGCATCCGTCTACGACTCTGACTATCACAGTTCTCACAATCCCTGTTTTCATGTTTTCAGATTGGATGTGATACTTCTTGCTTTACTTATTCCTGTAACTTCAGGTGTGATTTATCTGTCTTGTGCAGATATTGTCATTTTCTTCTACATAGCTTACTAACTTCACCCACAAATCATATCATTTCTTGATTCAGCTGCTTTACCATCCTTTTCAGCCTCAAACATTTTGATGGCTTTTGAGTTCTTACTTTGTCTTCATTATGTAACTCTTCTGTTTGCCTTTTGAAATTTCTGTTATTGTGGTATTTCTTTCTCTTCTGATTCTACTTCAGAATATCCTTTAGTTTTAGTTGTTTTTTTGGCATCAATAATGTAGCTGAAGTAGGTAATTTGCTTTTCAAACATCTGCTCATTAAACTTTGAGATGATGACAGACTGACTCCCTGTAAAGGAATATTTATATGCAACAAAATTGTGAGATGGCAATCCTCAAAATTGTTACTAGCACTCTTTTTCATGAGAATCTTTATTGTCTGGATTGTTTGTTTTTTTTATTTGATTATAGTAGTGTAGACTAAATATTACATGCCTGAATGTCTACTCATGTACAAATCTTGTGAAATTCCTGGTTTATTTGGGTTGTGGAAAATTGTCAGATTGGACAAGTTAAAGTATCCTCAGTCTTGATAATATTGACTTTAATGCACTACCAGCACTTGTCCTCATGAGGGAGTGGGGGATAGGGAGTTGTAGTAAATTTTGGAGCATTGTGGTGGAGGGTAGGCTACTATCTCTTAGATTAAGACTATGTTTCATGCAGGACTGGCCCTGATGAATATGCTAATTCCATTCTTAATTTCTCTTACTCACAATCTGTTATCTCTGAATGCCAACCTGCTTCCTCTAACACAATGTACTGATGGACAAGACTGCTGTGTCCTGACTTATTATAAACAGAAGCCATAGTGCTGAAAGCATGAAACAAAACACTTTCTGTGTAATAACAACCAAATAAAAACAAACTGGTACAAAAAAATGCTAAAAGCTGAAAACTCTACGAGAACGCTGGATTTATTTAAACGCTAAATGAACATGTTTTTCGTCCAACACTAATGGTTAGACTTCATCAGAAAAAAGGGAAAAAAGTGTCAGTTAAAATTCAAAGTCCCTATTTATAAATTACCCACTTAATGATGTGATACAAATGATCGTTCTTAAAGGTATATAACCTGAAAGGGCTCTATACCCATTACATGTTAAAATACATAAAAATAAACTTTGCCTTATTATGAATTCATTCCTATCCACAACCATAAAAATTAATTTGAATGCTAAAAAGTAAACCAATATAAAATTCTAACTACATACAACCTAAATGACGTTATACAACCATGTTATTGAAAAACGTATATTACTAAAAACATATTAAAGAAATAATTAAGCACAAACAGCAATACTTATATAAATGAAAATAAAAATAATTTCGAACCTATATCTAGTTACATATGTGCGTACTTCAAATACACTCTATACATCTAATAAACTCCAAAGAGGTGTGCATATGTAGAAAGACTAAAAAAATTCCTATATGATGCATCTACACACAAAAACACTTCATTACTACTATGAATAGTTTTACATGTTTTTTTAGATATTTGTAAAATATTTTTTAAAAATATTTCTTAATAAATGATTTTTAATGATGAATATAATGAATAAATGTAATGAAAATATTTCATCTATCGAGACTTTTTTAAATTGCTAATTTTGTACAGTTTTAATTGTATTCACTGTTTAGGGCTACCCACTCAAGTGTGTTAGCCTTTTCTGTGTTTATTTAGTGTATTATTGCATTGTCTAGCATATTTTAAACAAAAAAAAAAAAAAAAAAAAAAACTATCTTGTTCGCTCATTTCCTGCCTTTCCTAGCTAGTATAGTCCAGATCCCAGGCTTTGCTGGTTTCAGGACTTTATTTTCTGTGTTTAGAGCTATCCAGACCTTGCTGTGGTAGATGGAAGTCCTACTGCTTACCAGTGGGACTGGTGAGCATTGTACTGCCTGTCTGGCACTAGAGGAGTGGTTTCCAGCTATGAAATTGAAATTTTAGTCATTTTCGGTTGATTTCTATCCCTTTCAACTTTCTGGCTTAAAAGTGCATGTCTTTGTGCATTTTCCACATCATGCAACACCGCTGGGCTACTGTTAAACTATTCCAGGTGCCAGAAAGTCTGTTCTTCAAATTCTCCCTTAGAACTAGCTGGTTTCTCAGTAGTAGCACTAAAATCTAAACCCCTGTGACTAGCACTTGCTCTAGAACATGCTGGAAAGATACAAGCACTCAACTCTCCTTGTTAATAAGAAGAAATTAATCATAGGCACTAAACAGCCTATAAATGCAAAGCACCTTGCAAAGGTAAGGGAAAACAGCTCTTGTACTTTACAAAAAAGCACCTAAACAGGCATGTCCAAGGGTCAGCTTCCGGTGATTTCTCCTATTCACCTGATGAATCTGGGCATACTGGGGCAATACAGCAACTGCCTCATGTACACAGACAATGCTCTCCTCATACCACCCAACACTACAACCTGAGAGAGATGCACTTACATAGCCAAACTGGAAGCAAAGCTCTCTCCAGCCAAGATTGTGCTAGACAGTCAAGAGGAGAAGGTTAACACCTGCACTACACCTCAAGCAACACATAGCCCTTCAAAACCCACAACATCAACACCCACACATAGCAACACTAAACCCACATACGCAGAGACCCTTAACATTAACCTGCCCAAGCAACAAGGACCTCCAAAGCTGAAACGCAAACAAACACCAGTCACAACCAAAGTGACACAGCATACAACAGCAGTGTGCCACCCAACAACAGCCACTAAGGCAAGACAATGTACCCAACACTTTAGTCATAGGTGACTCTATAGTCAGGCACACTGATGTCCCACTCAACAGGCTGAACAAGAAGAAAATTACACTCAGCTGCCTGTCGGGTGCTGGGATCCTCCACATAACACACACACTCAAATCACTCCAGAACAAGTACAAATATGACTCTGTCATTGTCCATGTTGGAGTGAATGACTTGAGCCGTAACTCCCTGGACTACATGAAAAGAGACATGGAAGAGCTTGTGGATCATGTGGCCCAGGCAGGTATGACCCTAGCCCTGAGTAGCATCCTGCCTTCACCCAGAATTTTACCACAGTATAAGGACAAAATAATTGACTTCAAAAATTGGCTAGGCTTCTGATGTCATTTAAAGGGGATCCAGTATCTGTCTGCCTGGGATGACATGATCGACAAACCACGATGCTTTGCCAGAGATGGTCTGCACCTGTCACCCCTGGGATTCAGGTTACTGGTTAAAGCTCTTGCCACCCCTATAGTGCCTTTTTTAGGAAAGGTTCAAAGGACAAAACCACCACCATAACAGATACAAGCATGCAAAATCTGAAGGTAATACTACTCAATTCTAGAAGTCTAAACCTCAAAATGCACTCTCTCGAGGCACTCCTAAAAATGGAGAACATCGATATCTGTGCAGTAACTGAGACCTGGTTCAAGACTTCTGAGAACACCTCTTCAATACCAGGCTACAATATCTATTTCTTAGTTCTTTTTCCATGTTTTTTTCCAGATTAATCAATTGCGGGTGGAGGGGGGATTAAATATACCCCTTCTTTTAAGTTCTTGATTCCCTGGGTCTCCCTCAGATGCGAATAATAAATTTAAATTAATTTTTCTAAAAAATAATTTTAAATCTAAAAAAGACTGGGAAAGATCTCCTTTTTTGTAAGGTATAAATTTAAATCCCTTTTCAAGCAAGCTAAAGTGTTCTTTCTCTATATAAATATCACTAAAATTATAAATACTAAAATCATGAAAGGTGTGTTTGACACCGTCCACTATAACTTTGGACAAAAAAGTGTCATTGCTGACTGTATTGTCACTGGGTGGGGGTCTTAATGGTGAAACCACCATATCTAATATTTCCCCCTCCCCCTTCTCCCCCCTCTCCAAGAAAAAATTCTTTCTTGATACCCTGTTTTATTCAGTAATCTTCAAGATCTACGAAGAGGGGGGAATTCTTCATCATTAAAACCATCTTCTTGTATTCTATTATCATCTTGGAAATTTTCTTGCATTTCTCTATCCATATTTTTTCCATAAAGGTTTCTAAGAAAGAAAGGAGCTCAGGGCTTGGGGTACACTGTACCCTTTTTATATTCTTCTGTATCCCTTTCTAGTTTTTTAAATTTTCTTTGAATGGTTTCCCTACATTTTACATCAATTTCCCCCCTAATTTTAAAGTACTTATCCTTTTCATCTTGGATGGTAAAAATTAAATCTTCCTTAATACATAGATCTAACTCATTAATTTCTTTCTGTAGGACAACCTGTGTCCTACTGTTTTCTTTAATTATAAGTCTCAACATATCTAAGCCACATTTGTTAAACAATTCGATTAACTCTTTATGAAAAACTGTTCCTTCCAGTACATTATTTGGATATTTAAAAACCCTTAGTCCTTTTGGAACAATACCCCTGTTAATACATTCAATAAGATATTCATTTTCAATTTCTAATGTCTTAAATTTTAACATGAGTTTGTGCAAATTGTCCAATTTGACTCTATAAGAGTCAGTCACAACAGGTGGTCTATTGAAAGTAGTTTGCTTAAATGAATACTTTTGCAGCAGCCAGTCTTTAATTTCTTTGAAACACAAGTCAGTTTCATTATTGTAAATAACAGTACCTGAAGCTTTTTTGCTTGTAAAAATAGTTTTTTGACCTGCTGGTATAGACCCCCGAGTTTCAGCATTGGTCCCGCTACCATTCGCATCCTCACGAAGAATTTCGGGCATGTTAACAACATTAACGGACAACTCGCCTTCGTTAATCTGATCCTTCGATCCATTGATGTTTTTCCGTTGTTCACGATGAATGCCTGGTCCTCTTGTTACTTCCTGGAATTCTGCATTGTGAACACGAACATTATTGTACAATCCAACCAGGGATTGGGTTAAAGGTGTCAGCAGGTCTACCAGCTCAGTAAGCTGTCCAATTAGTTTCCTGGATTGTCCAATGTCATCCACCCCTTTACCTTTTAAAGGGTCCGACCTCTCCATGGTGCCAAACCCGAATACAAACAGCCACAAAACTGAAAATGGGTTGTTTGGCTTGAAAAACCACGAAAATACAAAATTGCCAAAAACTGCTGGAGCCACGGAGGTCGGAAACAGTATTTTATTGAGTCCACTGAAAACACAGCTAAAAACACATTAACGCTTTATACCAATATTGCGTTTTCATCTAAGCAAACCAACTTCATCAGATACTCTCCCTGAAACAAACCAACCTTTTCTAAATTATTCAAAGTTCCTAATCCAATCAAAAACAACTAATTAATTAATTAAAAATTCATTGTATTCTTTTCCTATGTACATTCAGCAATGCCAACTTTAAAAATTCTAAGACTTGTTTCAACCAATGAAATATCCACAATACCAACTTTTTAAAAAACATTTTAAAACATTTGATATAAAGAATATATAAATAAGTTTTACAAAAAATCCATATTTAGTGTTTAAAAATTGCTTTAAAAAGAAAGAACCATTTGTATAAGTGTAGCCTGCCATCTGTTGGAAAAAATAAAAAGTACATCCATTACCTTATAATATCCATGCTTTCAATTTTAAAAGTGGCACAATTGAAATAAAATCATTTAGACCAGAGAAGTCTGTTGCATCAAGGGAAATCTGCCACCATAGTTCCCTCGATTCTAGTTTTTCTTCCCATAATCCACCCCTTATATCTTTTTTAACCTGCTCTAAAACCATAAAATGGAATTTGGCATCAATACAAACCAGGGTATGTTTATACAGAGTGTTAGTCTCCTTTCCTGTAGCTATTTCATATTTATGTTCATATATCCTCTTTTTTAACACTCTTTCAGTTTTTCCCACATAAAAAGCGTTACATTCTGAACATAAGCTTAGATATACTACCCCTTTGGTTTCACAATTATAGTAGTCTACACTTTTAATCCATTTTTGTCTACTTTCTAAATAAACTTTTTCCTTATCCACTATATTACTACAGTACGCACAATGTCCACATTTATAAGTACCCTTCCTAACCTTATTGTTCCTTTGTAAACCTTTTCTTTCCAACATATTTTTAAATGATTGAGAATTTTTGTACACAACCTTGACATTCCTATTTATTTTTTTTTGGTCCAAATCAGTTAAATTAATAAATTTGGACCATTCTCTTTCAACAATTTTCCTTGTAACTTTTGTGTTGAAAGCATTATATTCAAAAACCAAGGCATGTGTAAAATCAGTCTCTCGCATTGTGTGGGTGGGGTCTCCACAAGAAATTTTATTTAATTTATTATTATGTAAAATAGGTCTAAATCTACCTTCTCTTCCCTTAAAAACCTCGTCTTGTATTTCCCTAATAAACTCTTTGGAATACCCTCTTTCTAAAAACATTTTATTTAATAATTTACATTCATCATTAAAATCATCCTCAGAACTAGTCATACGGCTACCCCGAACATATTGGCCTTTCACAATGTTCTTTTTACACCAATAGGTGTGAGCACTTTGAAAATGAAGAAAGGAGTTACAAAAGGTGGGTTTTCTATATATTTTAGATTCAAATCTATCTCCTCTCTTATATATTTCCACGTCTAGAAATTGAAGTTTTTCAGTAGATACATGAAAGGTAAATCTTAAAAAATTGGTAGTTCCTTCCAGATACAATTTAAATTCCTCTAATTGTTTTACTTCCCCTGACCATAGGATAACTATGTCATCCAAAAACCTTTGGTATAATTTCCAACAAGAACGGAATTTGGAATCCAAAATATACAACTCCTCCCACTTTGCCAAAACTAAATTCGCATAAGTGGGGGCACATGCAGCCCCCATAGCAACCCCTTTTGTCTGTTTGTAAAATTCACCACAAAAATTCAAAAAGTTATTTTTAAGGACCAAATCCATAAATGCCCCACATGTAATTTTTGTCATTGTGACTTAATGTATCATCTTGAAATAAAACATCCTCAAACATTTCCATTCCTTCTGTATGTGGAATACTTGAAAATAAATCAACAATATCTATTGTCACAAATAAATTGTCACATAAAACATCTTTATTAAGTATGTCAAGTAGGTCCCATGAATCTTTTAAAATTGTTTCTTTGCTGACCCACACATTTTTTAATTTATTATCAACAAATTTAGCCAAACTGTGCATTTTAGACCCATTAGCAGAAACTATGGGCCTTAATGGGGGGTCATTTTCATTTTTATGGATTTTCGGAATTCCGAAGATGGAGGGAACTCTTGGTTTATTTACTCTCAAAAAATCAAAGGTTTTCTTATCAAATAAACCTTCAAAAAACATATCTTTTAAACAAAGGTCTATTTTACTATACGCAATATTAATTTTGTTAATAGGCACGTTAGTATAACCTTCTTCATTAAATAAAATTTCGTTCATTTTTCCTTCATATGTTATGTTATCCATAATAACTATCCCACCCCCCCTAATCAGGTTTCATTATTCTAAACTTTGGATTATCCCTCAGGGTTTGTAAAATATTAATTTCCTTCTTACTTAGGTTTGGTTGAAACCCAAACATGTCATATCTATTTCTTAGTTCTTTTTCCATGTTTTTTCCAGATTAATCAATTGCGGGTGGAGGGGGGGGATTAAATATACCCCATTCTTTTAAGTTCTTGATTCCCTGGGTCTCTCTCAGATGCGAATAATAAATTTAAATTAATTTTTCTAAAAAATAATTTTAAATCTAAAATAGACTGGGTAAGATCTCCTTTTTTGTAAGGTATAAATTTAAATCCCTTTTCAAGCCATGGAGAGGATCATAATGGATCTCATAAATAAAGACATAGGGAATTTGCAGACTTTGGATCCAACCCAGTTTGGCTTTGTCAAAGGCAGATCATGCCTTTTAAACTTGGTTGACTTTTTAGAAACAGTCACCAAGGCCATTGACGAGGGAAAGGCAGTCCATACAGCCTACCTAGACCTGGCGAAGGCTTTCGATACAATACCTCACTCGGGTATCATTGAAAAACTCATCAACTTAAATGTAAACCCATACATTACAAGATGGGTTGCAAACTGGCTGAGTGACAGAACCCACAGGGTCAGAGTTGCTGGCGCCATGTCAGACTCAAAGCCTGTCACAAGTGGTGTCCCACAGGGCTCAGTCCTGGGCCCACTCTTGTTTGGCATCTACTTTTCTGAAGTACAAGCAAACACAGGAGGGTTATGGCTGACAAAGTTTGCAGATGACTGCAAACTGGGTGCCGTAGTTGAAAACACATCCGACCCAGATATCCTTCAGAAGGGTCTCACAGAAACGGATAACTGGTGCCAGAGCCATGGCCTTAAGTTAAATGCCAAGAAATGCATAGTCATACCCTTCGGGAAAAATAAGGTTACCCCTAGCTACCATATAGGTGGCAATCCCCTGAACACAGAAGAAGTTATTAGGGACCTGGGAACCCAGGTTGACAGTAGCCTTTCATTCGACACTCATATCGCTAAAGTAGTTAGGAAGACCTTCTACATTGCCCACCTTATCATGAAGGGATTCACATCTACATCAAGGGAAGTCATAGTCTCCCTATACTCATCACTCATCAGACCAATGATCGAGTACAATGCCCCATTCGGAATGTATCTGACCCGACACTTGCAGCAGCTGGAGAGGCCACAAAAGTTCCTCACCAAAAGGATAAAGGGTCACAAAAATCTGTCTTATGCTGCCCGACTGAAAGAACTCCAGTTATATTCAGTTGCTTACCGCTTGCTCAGAGGTGACCTATGCCTGACATACAAGGCCATGTCAAACCCAGATTTGATGAACATGCTTCATCTCAAAAAATCTAGATCCCTCAGAGCCACAAGGGCGGGAGACTTAAACCTCGACACGGTTATTAACAGGACGTGCTGGAGGGATAGATTCATCACCCAAAGACTCCCTATGCTGTGGAACAAAATCCCTGTTTATGTGAGGCAGAGCACCTCGCTGGCCTTGTTCAAGAGGAATCTTGACCAATGGATGGGAGATCGCAGATACACCCCAGGGGTTACCTCAGTATCACTGCTCGACAGAGGCACAACAAAATAATGGGCATAGTTTCTCCAAACTAAAGGGGTGGCGTAAGCCACAAAACTGTGGGCTAGGCTTACAAATGCCCTCGGGCAGATAGCCTAGTATGAACCTATGAACCTATGAACCTATAAGCAAGCTAAAGTGTTCTTTCTCTATATAAATATCACTAAAATTATAAATACTAAAATCATGAAAGGTGTGTTTGACACAGTCCACTATAACTTTGGACAAAAAAGTGTCATTGCTGACTATATTGTCACTGGGTGGGGGTCTTAATGGTGAAACCACCATATCTAATATGTGCCCCTCCACTTTCTCCCCCCCTCCAAGAAAAATTTCTTTCTTGATACGCTGTTTTATTCAGTAATCTTTCTGATCTACAAAGAGGGGGGAATTCTTCATCATTAAAACCATCTTCTTGTATTCTATTATCATCTTGGAAATTTTCTTGCATTTCTCTATCCATATTTTTTCCATAAAGTTTTCTAAGAAAGAAAGGAGCTCGGGGCTTGGGGTACACTGTACCCTTTTTATATTCTTCTGTATCCCTTTCTAGTTTTTTAAATTTTCTTTGAATGGTTTCCCTACATTTTACATCAATTTCCCCCCTAATTTTAAAGTACTTATCCTTTTCATCTTGGATGGTAAAAATGAAATCTTCCTTAATACATAGATCTAACTCATTAAATTCTTTCTGTAGGACAACCTGTGTCCTGCTGTTTTCCTTAATTATAAGTCTCAACATATCTAAACCACATTTGTTAAACAATTCGATTAACTCTTTATGAAAAACTGTTCCTTCTAGTACATTATTTGGGTATTTAAAAACCCTTAGTCCTTTTGGAACAATACCCCTGTTAATACATTCAATAAGATATTCATTTTCAATTTCTAATGTCTTAAATTTTAACATGAGTTTGTGCAAATTGTCCAGTTTGACTCTATAAGAGTCAGTCACAACAGGTGGTCCATTGAAAGTAGTTTGCTTAAATGAATACTTTTGCAGCAACCAGTCTTTAGTTTCTTTGAAACACAAGTCAGTTTCATTATTGTAAATAACAGTACCTGAAGCTTTTTTGCTTGTAAAAATAGTTTCTTGACCTGCTGGTATAGACCCCCAAGTTTCAGCATTGGTCCCGCAACCATTCGCATCCTCACGAAGAATTTTGGGCGTATTAACAACATTAAAGGACCCCTCCCCTTCGTTAATCTGATCCTTCGATCCATTGATGTTTTTCCGTTGTTCACGATGAATGCCTGTTCCTCTTGTTACTTCCTGGACTTCTGCATTGTGAACACGAACATTATTGTACAATCCAACCAGGGATTGGGTTAAAGGTGTTAGCAGGTCTACCAGCTGAGTAAGCTGTCCAATTAGTTTCCTGGATTGTCCAATGTCATCCACCCCTTTACCTTTTAAAAGGTCCGACCTCTCCATGGCGCCAAACCCGAATACAAACAGCCACAAAACTGAAAATGGGTTGTTTGGCTTGAAAAACCACGAAAATACAAAATTGCCAAAAACTGCTGGAGCCACGGAGGTCGGAAACAGTATTTTATTGAGTCCACTGAAAACACCGCTAAACACACATTAACGCTTTATACCAATATTGTGTTTTCGTCTAAGCAAACAGACTTCATCAGATACTCTCCCTGAAACAAACCAACCTTTTATAAATTATTCAAAGTTCCTAATCCAATCAAAAACAACTAATTAATTAATTAAAAATTCATTGTATTCTTTTCCTATGTACATTCAGCAATGTCAACTTTAAAAATTCTAAGACTTGTTTCAACCAATGAAATATCCACAATACCAACATTTTAAAAAACATTTTAAAATATTTGATATAAAAAAATATATAAATAAGTTTTATAAAAATCCATATTTAGTGTTTAAAAATTGCTTTAAAAAGAAAGAACCATTTGTATAAGTGTAGCCTGCCATCTGCTTGCAAAAATAAAAAGTACATCCATTACCTTATAATATCCCTGCTTTCAATTTTAAAAGTGGCACAATTGAAATAAAATCATTTAGACCAGAGAAGTCTGTTGCATCAAGGGAAATCTGCCACCATAGCTCACTAGATTCTAGTTTTTCTTCCCATAATCCACCCCTTACATCTTTTTTAACCTGCTCTAAAACCATAAAATGGCATTTGGCATCAGTACAAACCAGGGTATGTTTATACAGAGCGTTAGTCTTCTTTCCTGTAGCTATTTCATATTTATGTTCATATATCCTCTTTTTTAACACTCTTTCAGTTTTTCCCACATAAAAAGCATTACATTCTGAACATAAACTTAGATATACTACCCCTTTGGTTTCACAATTATAGTAGTCTACACTTTTAATCCATTTTTGTCTACTTTCTAAATAAACTTTTTCCTTATCCACTATATTACTACAGTACGCACAATGTCCACAATTATAAGTACCCTTCCTAACCTTATTGTTCCTTTGAAAACCTTTTCTTTCCAACATATTTTTAAATGATTGAGAATTTTTGTACACAACCTTGACATTCCTATTTATTTTTTTCTGGTCAAAATCAGTCAAATTAGTAAATTTGGACCATTCTCTTTCAACAATTTTCCTTGTAACTTTAGTGGTGAAAGCATTATATTCAAGAACCAAGGCATGTGTAAAATCAGTCTCTCGCATTGTGGGGGTGGGGTCTCCACAAGAAATTTAATTTAATTTATTATTACTTAAAATAGGTCTAAATCTACCTTCTCTTCCCTTAAAAACTTTGTCTTGTATTTCCCTAATAAACTCTTTGGGATACCATCTTTCTAAAATCATTTTATTTAGTAATTTACATTCATCATTAAAATCATCCTCAGAACTAGTCATACGGCTACCCTGAACATATTGGCCTTTCACAATGTTCTTTTTACACCAATAGGTGTGAGCACTTTGAAAATGAAGAAAGGAGTTACAAAAGGTGGGTTTTCTATATATTTTAGATTCAAATCTATCTCCTCTCTTATATATTTCCACATCTAGAAATTGAAGTTTTTCAGTAGATACATGAAAGGTAAATCTTAAAGAATTGGCAGTTCCTTCCAGATACAATTTAAATTCTTCTAATTGTTTTACCTCCCCTGACCATAGGATAACTATGTCATCCAAAAACCTTCGGTATAATTTCAAACAAGAACGGAATTTGGAATCCAAAATATACAACTCCTCCCACTTGGCCAAAACTAAATTTGCATAAGTGGGGGCACATGCAGCCCCCATAGCAACCCCTTTTGTCTGTTTGTAAAATTCACCACAAAAATTCAAAAAGTTATTTTTAAGGACCAAATCCATGAATGCCCCACATGTAATTTTGTCATTGTGACTTAATGTATCATCTTGAAATAAAATATCCTCAAACATTTCCATTCCTTCTGTATGTGGAATACTTGAAAATAAATCAACAATATCTATTGTCACAAATGACAAATTGTCACATAAAACATCTTTATTAAGTATGTCAAGTAGGTCCCATGAATCTTTTAAAATTGTTTCTTTGTTGACCCACACATTTTTTAATTCATTATCAACAAATTTAGCCAAACTGTGCATTTTAGACCCATTAGCAGAAACTATGGGCCTTAATGGGGGGTCATTTTCATTTTTATGGATCTTCGGAATTCCGAAGATGGAGGGAACTCTTGGTTTATTTACTCTCAAAAAATCAAAGGTTTTCTTATCAAATAAACCTTCGAAAAACATATCTATTAAACAAAGGTCTATTTTATTATATGCAATATTAATTTCGTTAATAGACACGTTAGTATAACATTCTTCATTAAATAAAATTTTGTTCATTTTTCCTTCATATATTATGTTATCCATAATAACTATCCCACCCCCCTTATCAGGTTTCATTATTCTAACCTTTGAATTATCCCTCAGGGTTTGTAAAATATTAATTTCCTTCTTACTTAGGTTTGGTTGAAACCCAAACCTGTCATATCTATTTCTTAGTTCTTTTTCCATGTTTTTTTCCAGATTAATCAATTGCAGGTGGACAGGGGGATTAAATAAACCCCTTCTTTTAAGTTCTTGATTCCCTGGGTCTCCCTCAGATGCGAATAATAAATTTAAATTAATTTTTCTAAAAAATAATTTTAAATCTAAAATAGACTGTGTAAGATCTCCTTTTTTGTAAGGTATAAATTTAAATCCCTTTTCAAGCAAGCTAAAGTGTTCTTTCTCTATATAAATATCACTAAAATTATAAATACTAAAATTATGAAAGGTGTGTTTGACACCGTCCACTATAACTTTAGACAAAAAAGTGTCATTGCTGACTATATTGTCACTGGGTGGGGGTCTTAATGGTGAAACCACCATATCTAATATTTCCCCCTCCCCCTTTTCCCCCCTCTCCAAGAAAAATTTATTTCTTGATACCCTGTTTTATTCAGTAATCTTTCTGATCTACGAAGAGGGGGGAACTCTTCATCATTAAAACCATCTTCTTGTATTCTATTATCATCTTAGAAATTTTCTTGCATTTCTCTATCCATATTTTTTCCATAAAGGTTTCTAAGAAAGAAAGGAGCTCGGGGCTCGGGGTACACTGTACCCGTTTTATATTCTTCTGTATCCCTTTCTAGTTTTTTAAATTTTCTTTGAATGGTTTTCCTACATTTTACATCAATTTCCCCCCTAATTTTAAAGTACTTATCCTTTTCATCTTGGATGGTAAAAATTAAATCTTCTTTAATACATAGATCTAACTCATTAATTTCTTTCTGTAGGACAACCTCTGTCCTACTGTTTTCCTTAATTATAAGTCTCAACATATCTAAACCACATTTGTTAAACAATTCGATTAACTCTTTATGAAAAACTGTTCCTTCTAGTACATTATTTGTGTATTTAAAAGCCCTTAGTCCTTTTGGAACAATACCCCTGTTAATACATTCAATAAGATATTCATTTTCAATTTCTAATGTCTTAAATTTTAACATGAGTTTGTGCAAATTGTCCAATTTGACTCTATAAGAGTCAGTCTCAACAGGTGGTCCATTGAAAGTAGTTTTCTTAAATGAATACTTTTGCAGCAACCAGTCTTTAGTTTTTTTGAAACACAAGTCAGTTTCATTATTGTAAATAACAGTACCTGAAGCTTTTTTGCTTGTAAAAACAGTTTTTTGACCTGCTGGTATAGACCCTCGAGTTTCAGCATTGGTCCCGCTACCATTCGCATCCTCACGAAGAATTTCGGATGTGTTAACAACATTAAAGGACCCCTCGCCTTCGTTAATCTGATCCTTCGATCCATTGATGTTTTTCTGTTGTTCACGATGAATGCCTGGTCCTCTTGTTACTTCCTGGACTTCCGCATTGTGAACACGAACATTATTGTACAATCCAACCAGGGATTGGGTTAAAGGTGTCAGCAGGTCTACCAGCTCAGTAAGCTGTCCAATTAGTTTCCTGGATTGTCCAATGTCATCCACCCCTTTACCTTTGAAAGGGTCCGACCTCTCCATGGCGCCAAACCTGAATACAAACAGCCACAAAACTGAAAATGGGTTGTTTGGCTTGAAAAACCACGAAAATACAAAATTGCCAAAAACTGCTGGAGCCACGGAGGTCGGAAACAGTATTTTATTGAGTCCACTGAAAACACCGCTAAAAGCACATTAACGCTTTATAACAATATTGCGTTTTCGTCTAAGCAAACCGACTTCATCAGATACTCTCCCTGAAACAAACCAACCTTTTATAAATTATTCAAAGTTCCTAATCCAATCAAAAACAACTAATTAATTATTTAATTAAAAATTCATTGTATTCTTTTCCTATGTACATTCAGCAATGCCAACTTTAAAAATTCTAAGACTTGTTTCAACCAATGAAATATCCACAATACCAACATTTTAAAAAACATTTTAAAACATTTGATATAAAAATATATAAATAAGTTTTACAAAAAATCCATATTTAGTGTTTAAAAATTGCTTTAAAAAGAAAGAACCATTTGTATAAGTGTAGCCTGCCATCTGCTGGAAAAAATAAAAAGTGCATCCATTACCTTTTAATATCCCTGCTTTCAATTTTAAAAGTGGCACAATTGAAATAAAATCATTTAGAGCAGGGAAGTTTGTTGCATCAAGGGAAATCTGCCACCATAGTTCCCTAGATTCTAGTTTTTCTTCCCATAATCCACCCTTACTTCTTTTTTTCCCTGCTCTAAAACCATAAAATGGAATTTGGCATCAATACAAACCAGGGTATGTTTATACAGAGCGTTAGTCTCCTTTCCTGTAGCTATTTCATATTTATGTTCATATATCCTCTTTTTTAACACTCTTTCAGTTTTTCCCTCAAAAAAAGCATTACATTCTGAACATAAACTTAGATATACTACCCCTTTGGTTTCACAATTATAGTAATCTACTCTTTTAATCCATTTTTGTCTACTTTCTAAATAAACTTTTTCCTTATCCACTATATTACTACAGTACACACAATGTCCACATTTATAAGTACCCTTCCTAACCTTATTGTTACTTTGAAAACCTTTTCTTTCCAACATATTTTTAAATGATTGAGAATTTTTGTACACAACCTTGACATTCCTATTTATTTTTTTCTGGTCCAAATCAGTTAAATTAATAAATTTGGACCATTCTCTTTCAACAATTTTCCTTGTAACTTTAGTGTAGAAAGAATTATATTCAAGAACCAAGGCATGTGTAAAATCAGTCTCTCGCATTGTGGGGGTGGGGTCTCCACAAGAAATTTAATTTAATTTATTATTACTAAAAATAGGTCTAAAATCTACCTTTTCTTCCATTAAAAACTTCATCTTCGACCTTTCTAAACATACTGGACAATATTAAGGTACAACCAAACACCCTAATACTGGTTGATTTCAACTACCCTGCCATTAACTGGGAAAACTACTCGGATACCTTTTTCCAACGGTTCTTGGAATTCATAAATTCCAATGCCCTGGATCAACTAATCCATTGTCCCACCAGGGGCTCCAATATCCTAGACCTGGTCATTACTAACATGGGGGATAGATGCTCCACAACAGTGGTCACCCCCTCATTGGTCAGGTCTGACCATAAGAAAATCACCCTTGACATCCACATCCCACCCCACCCCCCAATAAGGAAACCTCCATAAAAAACTTCTCCAATGCCAACTTCATGCTACTCAAGTCAGAAGTGACAAACGTCATGACACCCATGCAGATGGGAGCTGAAAGTTCGACTGCTGAATCCTACACTAAGGCACTATATGAGCACATCCACTCTTGCATGAATCATGCCATCCCAAATAGAACCAAGATGCTCTCCTCCGAAAAAGGAAGCCAATCTGGATGTCCCCTGCCATAAACAAACTATACAACAGAAGAAAGAAACTGTTGCAGAAAAGAGGAAAATCCCAAGATGCAAAAATCTCCCTTACCAGCCTCAGTAAGAAGCTGAGATCCCTCATAAAATCCTCCAAAATTAGTTACAAAAATAAAATTGCCAAAAATTCTAAAGACAAACACAAGCCATTCAATAGTTATGTCAAGAATCTAAACGACAATGCTCAGATATGCTCTGAGCTACAACAGAATGGCATTAAATATACTGATCCCAAGGATATTGTCAATATCCTGGCAGATCGATTTAGTGCAAACGTCACCCCCTAAAGGGCCCATCTCAATAGCAAAAGATTGCCAAATTCCAGTAATCAAGGCCACACAGGTAGAACCTGCACTCTCCAAAGCTAAGAATACAGCATCCATGGGACCAGATGACATCCCGGGCTGTGTACTACATGAACTACAAAATGAACTGGCACCTCACCTAAGTGTCATGTTTAATCATAGCCTCACCTCAGGCTTCATGCCCACTGAGTGGCACACAGCTATAGTTATCCCACTCCACAAGGGGGGAATCCACCTTGGATCCCGGGAACTACTGTCCCAATCAGTCTGATGAGCCTGATCTGCAAGGACATGGAATGCATTATCATGGAACTTATAAACAAAGACATTGGAAAACTTGGTGCCAGAACCATGGGCTCAAGCTTAATGCCAAGAAATGTATAGTTATTCTCTTTGAGAAAAAACATGTATCCATGAATTACCACATAGGTGGCAGTACACTAAACACTGAACGTGTGATGAGAGACTTAGGGACACAGGTGGACAGTGGTCTCACCTTCGATAACCACATTGCCACAACAGTCAGGAAATCCTTCTATGTGGCACGCCTCATCACTAAAGGCTTTTCTTCCAGAAAAAACGAGGTCATTGTCCCACTGTACTCATCCCTCATTAGACCCATTATAGAGTACAACGCCCTGTTTGGCATGTACCTCACAAGACATCTGCAACAGCTGGAAAGGCTGCAGAAATACCTCACTAAAAGAATCATAGGCCTAAAGCAGATGCCCTAAACTGACCGTCTGAAAAAACTCCAGCTATACTCTGTGGCATATCATCTACTCAGAGGTGATCTCTGCTTAACATACAAGGCCATGTCAAACCCAGAGCTGTTGGACATGCTACACTTAAAGAAATCTCAATCCCTCAGAGCCATATGCTCCAGGGATCTAAACCTTGTCATCACAATGAACAAAACATGCTGGAAGGATAGGTTCCTGACCCAGAGACTCCCCATACTCTAGAATAGACTGCCTATGCATGTCAAGAAGAGTGCCTCCTTAGTGCTCTTCAAAAGGAACCTTGACGATTGGATGGGAGATAGGAAATTCACCCCGGGGATCACGTCCATCACCCTGCTAGACAGCGGTCCAGGGAAGTAAATATTGTGGGAGAAATATCCAGGGAATTGTCATGGCTAGGCTGGTATAGACCCTAGGATCGATACCCTAGTACCAACCTATGAACCTATGTCCTTACTGTAGTGCAGTCTTGGAGTTGGTATATATATTTAGCAGGGGATGTGGGTGTGTAGGTGGCTTGGCCCACAGCAAAAATGCTAAATTTTTTTTTGTTTTATTTTTTTATTACAGTTTCTAAGTTTTAAAACTTTTACTTTTTTGGTCTCAGCCATTGCAATTTGAAGTTTTGAAACTTCATGCTTGTGAATATATATATATATATATATATATATATATATATATATATATATATATATATATATATATATATATATATATAATCACTACAATATACCAAACAGCCAAAATACCGACGCCCGATATACCAAGACCACAAGGCTGAAGTTACAAATACCCGGAAATGCACAATACCAAACTGCAGAATCTCGACAACCCAAAATACCAAAAAATGCCAGTGTGACGAATGTAAACACCACAACAGTGCCAGAAACACGTAAATGTAACCAAACTACAAACACCTCGTCCAGTGTGCATATAAAGAAGTTCAACACATTGTGCAAGTACTTCAACAAAACTCAACACTTCAGTGTTCCAATTCTGTATTGCTTATCTAGTGATTCATATTTGTTTTTTTCTCTAGATGGTATACGATACATAGCCCTCAATAACCAGTACATCTTTCCCTTGTTGAGACTTCAGTTTCTCGTATAATTGCCCAATAACTCCAGTTACACTGTAACACTCCTCTGACATGTTTTTTTGCATTCCCGTCATACATCGCCTTAAAGTGTATGAGCACCATTTATAGCAGCTGAGACATTTCCGTATGCTTAAACATGTGAATTAAACTATCTACTTTTTGTAAGCTCTAGTTACACCTTTTTTGGGATTCTGCAATTCGATATTGTGCATTTCCGGGATTATGTAACTTCGGTCTTGTGGTCTCGGTATATTGGGCATCGGTATTTTGGCCATTCGATATATTGTAGTGAATCCATATATATATATATATATATATATATATATATATATATATATATATATATATATATATATATATATATATATATATATATATATATATATATATATATATATATATATATATATATATATATATATGTATATGTATATATATATATATATATATATATATATATATATATATATACATACATATATATATATATATATATATATATATATACATATATATATATATATATATATATATGAATATTCTAAGGTATCTGCTTTCCCTAACTATCCAATATTCCAGCTATATTTCATTCAGTCCTCATCAACTGTTTGCCTTAATCTTTATAAACGACAGGTAGATTTTGTGATCTACACATCTCATACCTGCTTTTGGTGACAAGCCTAATTCTATGCTATCACCTTTAGCAATCCTATTTATTATTGACTTCTACAGGTGGAATTGCAGCTTAGACTCTTCCCTGAACCTCTTAGCTGCCTCCATGACCTCAGGAAGTATTCTGCAACAAAAACGTACTATTTACCAGAAACATTAAGACAACTTCTCTTTTTGACCTCAACTCAAGTATTCAAATACACTCTTACTGCCTGGGCCAGTCATTTCAATAAAAAATAAATGAATTCAGACATAACAGACACCTTGCCACACCACCCAGCAAAACTTCAGTTGCTCTGATGTTCTGCATTCACAAGCCACTCATACAAATATTTTTACATGAAGAAACATTTTTTTCTCCCAACATATGCCTCAGTTAGCCAAATAAGAATCCTGTACAATTTGTCAAATGCTTTTGAATTTTCACTACACCAGTTTCCACCTTCCCTTGACCTTTTTAGCCTTGCTTAAATTGCAAAGTTTAAATGTAAACATCAGTAGCCAGCTGATGATCTCCCTCTAACAAACCCTACTCCGATCTATGCTATCACCTTGGGTAACCTTTACTCAAACCTGTTTATCAGCAAATTTGCAAACAACTCTATTTTTATTGCACAGTGAAATTGGTTTAAACTTCATTGGATTTTCTTTGTCTGCCTTACTTTTGGGTGACACCACCAAGAATACTTTCTGCATTGTCTGCAGCACCTTCCTGCTACCCATAAGAATACTAAATACCCCCATTAGTGCTACCCCAGACTCCAGTCCTATAAATGCATGAAACTCTACAGAGAACCTATCTGTACTCCACCAACATGTATTCCCCATGTGATTCGCTACTGCTATAACTTCCCCCTAACTCATCAGTCTATTCAGAGCTTCTTGATCCCCTACTACTCCATACACCCCATTCATCAAACACTCTCCCCTTCACTTCCACCCCTCTTGTACCCATTACACCATCTGAAATTCCTTATGTATTATTACTGTTCCATCCTGCCTATTCTTTATTGTCTTGACACAACTTGTTTTCAGTGCTCCTTCACTTTCCACATTAACAATTACATCTCTTCTATCACCCTAGAACCAGCTATCTTCTGATTCATCTAATCTCACATTTGCAAATCTTCCGGCCCTCTCAAGTACTCCCTTACCTTTTTTATACTACCTTCCCTGGCACATCCCTTTCCCAACTTTACCACTCTCTGTAAGTGGTAAAATTCTCCTTTTCCATTTCTGGCTCTTCTCACCTATTCCCTGTTCACCTCTCCATACTTCATAACCTTCACAGCATACCATTTTAATGATGTCACACTCCAAATAACGTTGCTGTGCCCTCTTCCTGCATTCTCCTCTGTAATTAACTTTGATAATTTATGCTATAGCCCCTCCTTGTTCCCAGGATTCCATTTCTAGCCTTTTCAAAGCAAACTCTCCACCTACCATGACATAACAACCATAACCTGGAGTGATAGTCTTCTTTCCAAAGTCTCTAAATGGCCTATCTCCATTTGCCATAAAAATATAAACTAGCTCTCTGTCTAGCCTGCTTACATGCTTAGTTTTATCCCTAGTAAATGTATGTTGTCTTTTCTCCACTCACCTTTCCTAACAATATTCACCCACCCTAGCTGTTCTATACCTTGTCTCAACACCATCTGATATCTGTTATGAAGTTCAACTGGTCTATACAGCCTATTCTGCCCTGGAATCAACATCATATTAAAATCTTCTCCTAGGACAGCCTTATCCCGTTTCTTTGGGATCTTTTTTCTGCTGGCAAACAATTGTTCTCTATTCTTTCTTTATTCTCATTCAGGCTATAACAAGACTCCTCACCTACTCCCTGTTTTCCCAGAAAATCTTCTGTAACCACCTACATTTTGTCACCATCTTCCCCAACACTTGCACTCAGTCTTGATTTTTGACAATATAATATCCCTGATATTTCTTCATTTTCATGGCACCCCCAGCTGTTCATCCCCTTCTGCAGTTTCTCCATCTCTCTTATCCCTAATTTCAATTGTACATCTTTACGACATTTCCCTTTTCCTTACCAAGTTTGCAGTCACCCTTTGATAGTTTATGGGTTTATAAATCTTATATTCTACATTGATATCTTGAAACTAACTGCTTTTTACCACTTTCCCCAGTACTTAGACCTCCTCTCTGCTGCTTTTTCTGAGGTGGATTCAACGGGTCTTTAGGTCAAATCAAATGGTTCAGCTATGCTTCTCCAAACCTTTCAGTGTTTTCAGCCAGCACAAGCCATTCCTATAGCTAGATCAGCCCCTTTGCAGTCCATTATATAAGCATCTTCCCTCAAACCTTTGGAGAGCACCAAGCAGAGAGTGTTCACACTGTAATATTCTTCTTCCTCACTGCAATTTGTCTCCACTAGGAAAAAATTACCTAGTCCCAAAATAGTATTAAAAGTCATTGCTTTGCCTGTCATTACTTCCCACTCTCCATACCCTGCCATCCTCATCCCCTCCTACCACAAAAAAAAAAAAAAAAATTAAATCTTGACTACCTCCATTCTCTGTTAACCATTTAAAGAAATCTTACCATCACAACAACCCCTACTCCTTAAAAGGTCTCCTAACGCACAAGTTAAATGTTATTGTCACCCTAACCACTCCCTTAGATGTGTAAAAGTTACCTAGCCTCAACTGTTTTTTCTGACTTTTCTCTTTGCATCTTGATTTCTCCTAACCAGTCCTTTTATGCATCACAAACCTTTGTGGACTGTCAACCGATGTAATCCGCATATTCATGTTTGTTTGTGTTTGTGTCTTTCGCATTTCCCGGTTAGGGGTCGCCACAGCGGAACTCCAGTCCGCTAATGATTGGCAGTAGAGTTTTACCTGCTGGCTTGCCAGGCCTAACACACAGCCTTCAATGAAGGAACGCCCATTCACGCATGTCACCACACAGAAGACTCTCTAACTGAGAATCGAATGGGCAACGTCTAACTGTGAGGCGACAGCGCTACCGTAGCACCACCACCGCAGTCTGAATGTACAGCTGATTACCCATAAAAGTGTGCATTCTCTTTTCCCACAACATCCCTTAAAGCAACCAAATACATCTTCCTTTGGTATAATAGGTTTTCATTAATGTAATTTTACAGTAAGGTAAAGGGCAAACATTAAGTAACATGTCTCAGTCTGTAATTGTAATAAACAAATTTAGAAAATACTGGAAATTACATTTCACATTATCATAATTCTAGTTTTATCGGCAAGTACTAGCTGCTGTGTGTGCTATTTTAGGCCTAATCAGGTTCTCTCAAAGGTGAGAATTAAACCCGGTACCTCTGTTTGTGAATCAAGCACTTTAATCATTGTTGTGAACACAATGAACAATCTCCTCACCCACAAAATGAAATAATCCAGAAACGTTACATTGATAATTTGTTTTTCATTTGGAGAAGTGATTTTTCCTCCTTTACAGTCTTTGTTTCCTATTTGAATACAAGTACTGCCTTTTTAAAATTCCCTATAGGTGGTTTTGGGCATGCCATTGATTTTCTTGACATCTATCTATAATTTGATTCTAACCAGGGTGAACTTTCAAATAGGATTTTCAGGAAGTCCACCTTCGTCAATTAATATTTGAACAAAGACAGTCTGCACCCTATGCACATGAAAAAAGGTGTATTATACCATGCGAACATCGGAAAAGACGAGAAACGTGCACGCTGATTGGCTAATCCAACCAGCGTGCACATACTAAATCGTACGACAAACAAGGAAACAAGTCCAGTCAGTAAATATCGTGCTGCGGCGACAGCAAGCAAACATTAACGTACAGTAAACGTAAAAACAAAAAACACACAACAATTCAAGTAAAACACACAAAATTAACCATTACCCATATAATATTTCTCATTCCCTCACCTCGAACACAAACAAAATCAAAACTCATACAGTCACAAATACACCACACACACACTACATAACCACCAGTTATAACCCAACAAAACCAAGCATTCTCATAAAACCATTCACTCACCTATATTCCCTACAATACCTATACACACACAACTCCAAAAATATACATATTAAAACACACCAGACATCCCTTGCAAAGTAAAAAACACACACCATACCAAACGTCCACATCAGCATACATCTTCTAAAACCGCATACAACACCACCATCTAGTGACCAATTACTAAAAGTACATATTTTAAAAAAATTAATACAAATTAACACTACACCACATTTCAACATACCCATAACTAGTAAAACATAACTACACGTTATAAACTTCTACACTGCTTAAACTATTTTATAACAAGCATCACCTACCCTTTTGATTACATCCCTTCAAAAACAATAATAAAATAAAAACAAACTGAAAGTGTGGACTATTTTATCTCACAAAAAGTGGAAGAATACAAAAAAAAGCTAACAAAAACCTAAATAACAACAATACAAATATAATACAAAGCAAACTAACACCATGGTATAATAGCAATAACCCACTTCTGGGTGTGGGTAATGCTGGATTTACCCACGGTTGTCTTTGTTTGGTCCCTCGGGCTTCGCCCTCGGGACCAAACCACGCCAACAGTGGGTAAATCCAGCATTACCCACACCCAGGCATGGGTTATTGCTATAGTAAAGGGGCAATTTATATGTTTAAGTAGATTTTGGCCACGTTTTTGGAAGAATCAGATAAGTTAAAAGGCTTTTTCATGATGAGGGGTTATGATGCTTTTTGGATTCAACGTATAGTCCAAGAAGTCATGGAACTTAGGAACAATTCCGCTAGTCCTATTTTGAGTTTTGATAGAATAGTTCCTTCTTGTCCTTTTAGTTCTGTGACTGACAGTGACAATTTTAGACTGGCTTTTCCCATACCCATTTCCAATAATATGATGTTAGTTAGAAACTTCATTTTAGAGAATTGGAAAGTGGTTTTGGGACATCCAGATTTAGCCAGTATTGTGGGTGTTAAACCTGTGTTCACATATAAAAGGGTCGTTAATGTGAAAAGTATCCTTGTAAAAGATTCAAGTACTTATTCCAACAAAACAAGTGGGTCATTTGGTACTTTTCCATGCGGCCATTGTAAACAGTGCAGCTATATTGCTAGCAAAGTTCTATTGAGATTAAACATGTTAAGAAGACCATCTGGGCATCCAGTCATTTTGATTGTCAGTCAAATTGTGTTGTTTATGCAGCTATATGTTCCTCCTGTTCATGTTCTACATTGGTAAAACCATCAGAAGTTTGAACAGAAGGATTTACGAACACATTTTGGCTATCAGGAATAAGGATTCCAATAATGCCTTAGCTAGGCATGCAGCTAATTGTGCAAATTATAAAAAGTTTTTATTTTTCGTGGTAGACCATGTTTCATAAGGTATATTCTCTGGAGACTTTAAGACAGCACTCGAATGTAAAGAAAGTAGATGGCAGATTTATTTGGGTGCTGATCAGTTTCCAGGTTTGAATGAAACAGTAAATATAAAATGCTTTTTGCAAATGCTGAGATTATGAAATCAATAGTGAAGAATTTAAGATAAAAATTATTTATTGTATTTATTTTAGTTCATTTTATCTCATTTGCTTTTACAGTTATTTGAACATTTAAATTTATGATAAAGTTATGTTTTATGATGGCTCACTTTAAGACCTGTATTATATTAATTATCAAGTGATTTGAATAATTGATTTTACGCTTTGGATTGTTCAGTATAAATATAAATAGTGGTGTTTTTTGTGGGGTATTTGTTTCTGATGAAGTTCTTGGATTAAAGGACGAAAAGTACTTTAAATACCCTGTGTCTCAGTTGGTTTCTGTCATTGCAAGCTGTTTCTGGACTATTACTTTAATCATTATGCCAAACCCTCCTGCAAATAAGACTTTTTTGATTAACCAAACACCACTTTAACAACAAACTAATGATAAATCTACCTTACTTAGAAAATTTCTCCTAAATTAACATGCCACAACAATTAATTAAGCCTTCCTTTGGAACATACTAAAAAGTCTTTCGGCTTCTCCCGAGGGGTCGCCACAGCGAAACTCCGGTCTGCTCATGATTGGCAGTGGATTTTTACAGTGCCAATGCCCAACCTTCAAAGAAGGCATGCCCATTCACGCTCGCACCTACCTGCATGTCTTTAGTGTCACTTGACTGTGGGGAGGACATGCAGACTCCACACAGAAGGTGCTCTAACCGAGAATCGAATGGGAGAACCTCTTGCTGTGAGGCGACAACGCTAACCACTGCACCACCAAAAAAGCAAACAATATTAAGTATTTGCAATACGTAGTGCATTAAGATAATTACACCTCACATCTGCCATGGCAGGAAACACTTCACTATTAAATACCGATATAGTTATATAAAATACAGATAACAGAGGCATTAAAACACTCAGAATTTACTGGAAACATCTGCAACATCAAAATTAAGATCTCAAATATTAACATAACAATGCAAAAATATAAACATAGAAGAGTCTATATGAAAATTCTCTTCATTTACCAACAGTTTAGTGCTCAAACCTCTTGGTACATTGTTGTCCTCCTTATCTTCTTCAAGATGTTTCCATTGTCTGCCTGTCTCTAGATCAGTTTAATGCTTATGATCAGTAACACAGCAGCTTTTTTGCTTTTCTTTATCTTATCAGTAGTTCCTTTTCTTTCAGGACTGTTTTCTCATCATTTTCTCAGTAAAACTGTAATCAAAACACAAAGAAGACACACAGTAACATAGTATAGACTGTAAAGCCTTCATCAAAATCTATCTTCACTTAGTTGCAACTGCAGGTATGCTGACCTCTAATTTCAACCTACCTTCATATCAATACTTTCTAAGCCCATTTTGTGATAACTGTGGCATCCCTCTGAGATCTCTCTTCACGTCTCTGGCAAGCCACCTCTCCATTTCTCTATATATAGTTCCTTATACTGGATTTTCTCCCATTAACCTCAGTGTCCTTCACATCCTCTTTACATTCTCTTCTCAGAAATGTTTAAAGGGGAATCTGTCATGTATCCACTCTATCAATGGAGTTTCATTCGTTTGCAGTCCAAGGTCCCCCTACAGCATCTGCTTGGTTGGCTCCCCCATTCCAAAATCAAAAGTAATGGATGTGTTAGCGATGTTCAAAGCCATGACAATAACTATCACAGGAACACCAAAATCACAGAACAAAATAACACATGTATTGAGTGCTTTTATTACAAAAGTAAGAACTTCTTCAGAACAAAACATCCCAAGCATTCACCACTTAAATAATTATATAAAAATAGAGTGGTACCATTAATCAATGATCAAGCCTATCAGACCACAGCTTTAAGACAGCTGCTATGGAAACATACTCTAGGATTCATTAACATTTGTGTAGGATGAGCACACTTATCAAATATGCATGCTGCTTATCATGCCTATGTGTTGCAAGCACCTTTCTGTGGCCAGCAATAGTGTTCACAGCCGTGGGAAGATGCTTGCAAGCACCAGCACACAATGCAAACAAAACAGACTGCATATAGGCAATGCTTAAATACAGACACACACTGCAGCCCAGACACATTTAAAGGCAAGTACAGGGAAACAATCCAGAATGAGGGGAAGTGAAATGGGGAAATTGGTGCACAAAATGTGTTATAATAATGTTGCATTAGGGAAATGTTTAAAGTGTACTCATATCCTGCAGGCCAGTGTGCTGGAAGTGTATAAGTTGCATTTCTGTGATATAATCTGCAAAACTTATGTAATAATAATGAATGTAAATGCCAATCCTGCAGTTACACACATAAATAATAACAGACATGCTGATAAAGGATGTGACAGGGACATAAAGTTGCGGTGAAACCAAGAGAGTGAAAATATGATATGCATGCTAATTAAACGCTGACTTGAGATAACAGCAAGGACAGAAGAAACATTATGGGATGAAAGCACAGAATGCAGTTATCGCATATAAGGATATATATACAGGAAATTGATGTGTGAAAGCAACACCACTGTATTATCTATATCATCATGCATGCGCAAGAATAAAAGGACCTTACAGCTGCTGGAAAAGGGCATGTTTATGCAAAGAAATGACATTGGCATCAGTAAGGAAGGGATTTATCACCTACAAGCATGTAACAGACAGGCAAGTGTTGTATGTTTATGTAAATGTTACATGCCAATCTAATAACAAACAGCATACATAAGTGACCAACGACAAGACTGAGCAGATGACATATAAGGAGTCCTGTTTTTGCCATTGCTAATTTGCAAACATGTATGACATACTAATACTGGGCATGCTCACATACACTCCCGGGAACAGTAACACAACAGCAGTTCAATAGTGGCAACACAACATGATGTGTTGTAACAGAGAACCAATCACATTTCCTGATGCTCTTGCTTCATGTCATACAGTAAGAAGTGTTTGTGGGATCATACATCTGCCATTAAGCTGTATATTGTGACATTAACAGTTGCAATATCAAACACATGCCTGGAAGAAGACATGCAATACAGAGCATAATTATCTTGTGAACAGGTAATGCATATGAGTAAAGAATGGCTTAAGAAACATTTGCATCACGTCCTTTTAGAATACATGCCCAAACAGATATGAGAGACATAACCATGGGTGCCACAGTCATACAAATATCAATCATGTAAGGACGAGCACCTTTGAAGGGCATACAGCACTATCATATCATATAAGATGTACTGATGACCTACCTGTTATGAGAAAGACTGGAAAATCCAGCCCTGTGAGTGTGTGTAAATACTCAATGCACATGCTATGGGACCACTCACAGCATGACATGCACCCAAATAAACAGTTCAGCTCCACGCAATCGCAACCTGTGATGATGTATTACTGCCCAACATAAAAATGGATATGAATAACTACATATGGTGGTGTTCATGTAATGATAGTGTATCCATGTAATCTTGTCCTTGTCAGGAACTGAACAGCAAGCATTGGGACTTTACTGATTAATGACATCTGGATGACCTTATTACATCAAATGTATATCTGATAAACAATCTTGACAATAGACAATACAGACAATGCATACTTTATTACAGGATGAATGCACCATGGCAGAAATATCAGTTCAGTTGTGAGATATGTGGTTATGTGAAGGCATTGCGTCATGTTTTCTCTGCAAGGGATATGTGTGCCTTTAATTTAATGCATCAACAATAGATAGCATGTTGTCTAATTTCCTTGTGCTGAAAGATAACACTCCCAACATATGTTATGTAGGGAACGTGAAAGCAAACGTCATCATGACTATGAATAAAACCATTACTATGTGAGAAATTGTCCTAGCGTTCGGTAAGAAGAATCAACATCTACACGTGTACAAAGAAAAATGTGCCTGATAAAAGCGTTAGCAGCATGTACAGATATAATAAGCCTGGCACAACATAGTCTGAACAGTAACAAAATGAAAAAGACATCCCAAGGCTGTTCTTTTTAAAATTTTCAAGTTTTATTCATGAACTCACAAGGTTTAGCACTTTCATTCCTAAAAAGGAACTTCATCAGAACAATGTGACAGTCAAGCCAACCCTTTACATATTTTATCACATCCAATAAAAACAAGCTTAAAAATCACATGATTTATCAAATAAACCAATACAAAAAATAATAATAAAACAAAAATGTCAAATGCAGTATGCTAAATTCCAATACTTTAGTGCTTAAACTTTAACACAGGTTCCAAAGAACACTCATCATTTAGGCCTGGTGACGACAAGGCATTTATACGAATTCGCAATTTTAATTCCTGTTGCGAAAGGTGTTCATCTACAGTCTTACCTTCTACATCTTTTTTAACTTGTTGTATAACAAGAAACCCAAAGGTATAAGAGGGACTGATGCTAACATGCCTATATAATGCATTAGTTGTTTTACGATTCCTAATATCCAGGACATGTTCATATATACAATTTCATAATCTACGAGAAGTATTTCCCACATAGTAGGAGGGATAGCTCTGGCACTGACCCAAATATACTACCTGGGTACTAGTACAATAGAAATGCCCATCAATGTTTTTTTATTCCTAACCCTAAATGTATCAGACTTCACAATGAATTTACATTGTGGGCAACAGCCACATCTGAAAGTGCTGTTCCTGTTAAACACCTTACCAGGTGTTCTATACCCCAGTAACTGTTTGAAGGCTCTATCCTTCCTATAGACAATAGCTGGCCTAGGACCAAACTTCTCTAACATTACTGGGTCAGAAATTAAAATGGGCCAATTTCTATTAACCACAGTAGCTATACTAAAACTATTCATATTAAACATAGTAATAAATGCATGTCCCATACATTGGGGGCTCACAGTATTAACCTCAACAGACTGGATCACTCTTAAACTCTCAGAACCATTTAATATAAGACTGTAAATACCATTATCTCTTTTTGCTATTTTATTTCTTGTAAAAAGTCTATAGGGTACCCCCTATTCAAAACCATCTGCATTAATTTCTCAATTTTAACACAAAAGGTATCTGTATCTGCTATCATACGGGCAAGTCTAACAAACTGCCCCTTCACTACTGACTTTTTTTGATGTTGTTGGTGTCAACTTGAATAATGCAGGTAGTTATTTGAAATTGTGGGTTTACAAAATATAGTAGACACATAACAACCCTCTGAAATATTTTACTCACTTTCACATCTAGAAAAGAAATATGATTTTGATCATACTGATGTGTAAACCACAAAAATTCTGTAGTGGTATTTATATATACCAAAAATTCCTTCAATCGCTGTTCAGTTCCTGTCCATAAAATAAAAATATGATCCAAGAACTGAGTAAATAGGCACCGGTTATTACTATATTCACTGTTAAAGATAAACCTATCTCTCCACTCAGCCATAACTAGATTGGCAAACATGGGTGCACACGCTGCACCCATGGCTACACTTGAAGATTGCCTAAATAACTGACCTTCTGGATAGTCTGAATAGTAGTGGATGGATTTGAACTAACAACCTAACATTACAAGTTAGACATTAGTGCCTGACTCACAAGCACCACATAACATGTTAGGTACAAATGATTCAGCACACATTTCAATAGATGATATCACCACTGTTTATTAGCTGGATGTTTATACTAAAAAGTATTTAAAGTGCGCAGTAACACTGTACAGCTACATATCTTTTACATATTTGCAGAATAGTATCCATAGTAGGAGCATGAAAGACACTCACAGCTGGAGTCCAACATCTGACATATGTAGTTACACAATGTATAATGCACAGTACCAACGTTAAGCAACACATTAGAATGTGCACTCCAAGTGTGACATTCTACAGGTGTGTTAGCAGTATGTAATCTTTGTATGGACAAAATGTTATTTTTTGATAGTGTCACAGAGTGCCACTGTAATTCAGTTTCATAATTAGAAGGATATGTAAGGTGGCTGTGAGGTGGCCAGTGGTATGGGACACTAATAACTCACACTATTGAAGCACTGATGGAATCAAGCCACCTACCTATCCACGTACACCATCTATAGAGCAAATTATCAGCAGCCACTGGCCGAGGCGAATACTGAATACAACTAAGACATACAGCATCTATGATGGCACTGGCAAGGTGATATATCTGATGACATTATTTTTTACAGCCAATCAAGGCTTGTAAAAGTTACCACTACATATGTAAAACAATCTTGACTTCACTGGCAGTCACACCTGTGGAAGTTAAGAACTGCTGCATCCAAACACCCTACCTATCTATTTACACATTATTAGAATAGTGTAAGATATATAGGCACCACAGGACAAGTATGACATTCAAATAGCTTACTTCACTTGCAAAACAATGGCCTCATCAGTGTGTTGAACCTGGGGTGTAGGCAGATAATATAATGTTATAAATGCTTGCTCTTATTGATGCCACACATAACACTTGCCATTTGAAGAATGGAAACGTTCTCTGCCCCTCCTCACTTAACAAATGTATGCATCACTTTCCCTCTAAAAACATTTATTTTTTCAGCAGAGTACATTGTTATTTGAAGCATTAATTTACAAATTTGTCTAAAAAATCAGAATTGTCTTTAAAGAATGCATAAAAAATTATAATCGTTTCCTTATAAACCATATGCATAGCTATACCTTTGTGTAGCAATGAGGTCATGGATGTGAAAGGTAGGCTTAGGGGGTGGTGTTGTCATCTTTGATTTTAAAAACGTGCTTTATCCAGAGTACAGGCTGATAAAGCACATGCTCACCTAACTGAAAATGATCTGGCACACACACACACACACACACACACACACACACACACACACACACACACACACACACACACACACACACACACACATATCTCTTCCACATTGGGTATTGAACCTCGTGCCTATTTAGTTTAGGGAATCTAGAAAGCACTGCGTTATTTGCAAGTGCCACAGGAGAAATTTTACTTTTAAGGGGAAAGAGTGCGTTCTAGGTTAGATGACCTCATCAGTGTGTTTCATACATGATGTTACAGTAAAAATAGGGGTAATGGAGATGTGACAACAGTTAACTGTATTATTCTAAGGAGAAGCAAGAACACAACTAAGTGATAAATACATTCTGTCATACACACACATGTCTCTGAGGATGGGCATTGAACCAGATGCAAGTGCCTGAGGAAAAGTATGACTCTTAGGGGAGAGATTGCACTTTTTTCAGGATGACCTCATCAGTGTGTTTTGGAAAGGATGTTTCTGTAAAAATAGGATAGGGGAGCCATGAGGACATTTAAATGCATTATTTTCTCGAGATGTGGATGCAGCACCAAGTGATACAAGCAGTCTCACAAACACAACGTCTTCTGTATTGGGTAGGAAAACTCCTACCTATCTAAGTTGCATATTCTAGAGACCACTGTAGTAGTCACAAGTGCCATGGGAGTAGTCTGACTTTTAACGGAGAGATTGCACTTTTGTCAGGATGACCTTATCATTATGTTTCAGAAAGGATGCTACTGTAAAATTAGGAAAAGGGAGATGTGAGAAAAGTTAAATGTATTATTCTCAGGAATTGTAGATACGCCACCAATTGGTGCACACATTTACTAACACAAGTCTTCAATGTTGGCTATTGAGTCTTCTACCTACCTTGGTTATACAGTCTAGAAACCACTGCAGTAGTCACAAGCAGCAGCACAGGAGAAGTCTGACTCTTAAAAGAGAGATTGCACTTTTGTCAGGATGACTTCATCAATATGTTTTAGAGAGGATGGTACTACAAAAATAAGGATAAGGGAGATGTGAGAACAGTTAAATGTGTTATTCTCAAGAGAAGATGATACACCACCAGGTGATACACAGACTCTCACACACATACACAAATGTATTCCATGGGGGTATTGATCCACCTATCTAGGTTATAAATCTAGAGATCAATCTACTAGTCACGAGCACCACAGGAGAGGATAGGCAATAACTATGAGAACCTGGGCACTGGAATATTTGAAAACAGCAATACTTTGAAGTGTTGGTACTGTGCATCCTAGGTCATGCAACAAATGTATATGCATGCACAAGACAGTGTAACAGCATTATGATTGTCACATGTAATGAAATGATTTTATAATGAAATGTAGATGCTGTCTTTACTGTACATGTTGTACTGTGAGGGACAATGCCATGTTCCACATAATGGGATGACATTCACATTGACTGCTGCATACCAACGGATTATCAAATAAACATTGCGGTGACATCATGTCCAGATGATTGTATACTTTTATTGTCTCATACTTGCACTATGTGCATTGAAATGACAAACATGCAATCATACATAGGACAATGTACTGCAGAATGACAGTGATGGATTTGTTGAGAAAAAGTTAACCAAGCTGGTAAGACAGTGCAAGTGTAAACACTGTAGAGCAGACATATTACTTTACATGAACGAATGAAGTGAGTCAACATCATTCAAAAATCATGATCATCTTTGGCCAACATTATTACAGATACAAAAAAGTTCTGCAACAGAAAAGTATAATACTTTGATCTGCTCTTTTTTTGTACACTTGAGCACAGTGCCACTAAGCTGATTTGTTCTGCTGATGGAAAAATGTTAGTGCATTGTTAATTAGCAGTAGTTATGTTGTTCTGTGCCGACTTCCACACATAGATCTTTACAAGACAGCCTTCACAATAGGTAGCAGGCAAATTACTGTAGCAGCAGCATAATGATGCGTGAAGTAAAGATTTAACCAACATTTACAGACACAGTAGTCCGACAAAACATCATGAAACATGCTGTCATCTGGATCTCATACTATTGCACAAAATCCTACCTAATAGAAACCAAAACGACTGAACATACTTTAGTGAAAGTGCTTTTTACCGAAAAAGTACTTTCGCTAAATTGTGCAAAAAAAATATATAATAAAATTTAAAAAAAAAAAACATATTACTCATGTTTATGCCGGTGGGGCAAGCCCCCCTGCACCCCCCACCCCCCTACTTTTATATTCTCACTCCAAGATTGCACTACAGTGGGGAAAAGGGAATATTCCCTTATCCCCACTGTACTATGATCGCAGCAACAGCCATTCCCCCATGATTTTCTTTTTTTTCTTTTAGCACACTTTCACAAAAGTGCTTTTTCAGTGAAAAGCACTTTTGCGAAAGTGTGCTCAGCCATTTCACTTTTGGTGAAATGGCCGTTCGGTGAACAGTATGGATTCCTGTCATCCATATGTATTCAAACATGTTCAGCATGCCAAGAAAAAAAAATCTAACTAAAATAATAATTTTAGCACAATTAGAACTTCATGTTTGTGAAAGTTAATATTCGACAGTGGATTTCAGCAAATGTGAATGTATATAATCATTTTTATTACCATACTGATCACTGTAAACTGTACACCCAACTCATCTTGTTTAAAATTACATTAAACTGAATAAATGTAGCTTAGCACAGCAGCACAAAGTGAGACAGAGTAATGCAGATGATATTGCCATAAGCTGCATATTTTCATTTAGCCTTCTTTGCATATGTTGCCTTGTACCAGACATTGCATAAATGCAGAGGTGGAAGATTAATGATATAGAAGGGTGAAGATACATTGGCAGGGTAACATGGAGTCAGGGACAAATATGATTATCACTGAAGAAGGATAATAGTGGCTTAGAACAATACATAGCCAACAGGTATACCTATATTAGTGAACCAAAACCTCTTAATAACACTTAGCTCACTGCTGGAATGAATAAAATCCTTGAAATTATTTAAAAAATCTTTCTACACATTTGAGCATTAGCTCATCATGCCATAAAGGAATTATTACTTCACAGCACTAAAATACCACTTGAAGCACACTGAAAACTTATTGAACTTCTCATCATGCAACAGTAGTTAACAATGAGCTCCCTTATAAAACCTACCCCTAATACTCCATGAGTATGTAGTTGCTTGACAAGCACCAGGTTTGCGTTGGGGAGGGTCATTGCTCAACAAAGTTAGACTAAGATTACACTTCTTACTCAACTAACATCCAAGCAAATCCACTCTCCCTCATAGTGTTTACACAAATAGGAGCATAGAATCCCTTAGCCATCTTGGGCATCCTGAAAAAACATAATAATTATTCATGCTTTCTAACAATCACCAAATTCTCAAATACACGGATACAATATATAAGAGATACACCTATACATTAATTCTGGAGGCAAAACCATCACATACAAACACTTTAAATAACAGACAGGTTGTAAGAAACACACAACACTATATAACAGGTTCATAGGTCCATAGGTGTGTACTAGGCTAATGGCCCTGGAGCCTATACAAGCCTAGCCCAAGAAGATTCCCTAGTATCATGCTGCCCAAAGTTAGTTCCCAGTGCCCCTGTCAAGCACGGTCACTGAAGTGATCCATGGGGTAAACTTCCTATTGCCCATCCACTCGTCAAGATTTCTCTTAAAGAGCGCCAGTGAAGTGTTCTGCTTGACGTGAATGGGAAGTTTGTTCCAGAGTATGGGAAGTCTCTGGATTAGGAACCTGTCCCTCCAGCATGTTCTGTTTATTGTGGTAATGAGGTTTAGGTCCCAGGAGGATGTGATATGGAGGGATTGGGATTTCTTTAGATGTAGCATATCTAGCAGCTCTGGGTCAGGCATGGCTTCATAGGTCAAGCAGAGATCACCTCTAAGTAGGCGATATGAGAAAGAGTATAGCTTGAGTATTTTTAGTCTGTCCATGTAGGGCATGTATCTAAGGCCTAAGATCCTCTTAGTGAGGTATGTTTGTGGCCTTTTCAGTTGTTGTAGGTGTCTAGTGAGGTACATGCCAAATGGAGCAGTGCATTCTATAATAGGTCTAATGAGGGATAAGTAGAGAGGGATTATGACATTTTTCTTCCTGGATGAGAAACCTTTTGTATTGAGATGTGCCACATAGAAGGACTTTTTGACTACAGTGGCAATGTGTTTATCATAGGAGAGGTTGCTGTTAACCTGTGTCCCCAGGTCTCTTATAACACCTTTGGTGTTTAGTGGGCTACCGTCTATGTCGTAGTTCATGGGCACCAAATTTTTCCCAAGGGGAATGACAATGCACTTTTTGGCATTGAGCTTAAGGCTATGGTTCTGGTACCAGTCACTATCAATAATGGCTCCAAGTTTGCAATCATCTGCAAACTTGGTCAGCCAGAATCCCTTTCTGTTGGCTTGAACTTCAGAGAAGTAGATGCCAAACGTGAAAGGACCTAGGAACGATCCCTGCGGGACACCACTTGTAACTGGTCGGTAGTCAGATTTGGAGTCCACTACTTTCACAGTGAGGGTTCTATCAGTGAGCCATTTGGCAACCCATCTTATGACATAGAGGTTTATGCCTAGTTTAGTGATTCTATCTATGATTCCTGAGTGAGGGATGGTGTTGAAGGCCTTGGCAAGATCTAGGTAGTCTGTGTGTGCACTACCTTGCCCTCATCTACAGCTCTGGTGACAGACTCGAAGAAGTCTATCAGGTTTAAAAGGCATAATCTACCTTTCACAAACCCAAACTGCGTGGGTCCAGAGTTTGGAGATTCCCTATGTCCTTATTTATAAGGTCCATGATGATGCACTCCATAGCCTTACCTATCAGACTCATCAGACTAATGGGGCGGTAGTTCCCAGGGTCTGTAGTTACTCCCCCTTTGTGAAGTTGGATGACAGTAGCAGTGCACCATTCGGTAGGAACAAATCCTGAAATGAGGCTGTGATTGAACAGGGTACTCAGGTGTGCTGCCAGTTCACTTTGTAATTCCTGTAGAACACAGCCAGGGATATTATCAGGTCACATGGAAGCTGTATTCTTGGCTTTGGACAGTGCATTTTTTACCTATGTAGCTGTGATAATAGGGATAATTGGCATTCCTCAGGTATTGTGATAGGCCCTTTAGTGGGTAAAAGGGGGGTAAAGTTCGCACTGAGCCTGTCAACCAATACATTGGCAATATCAGTTGGTTCTATATATGTATTGCCAGTGTGCTCTAACACAGAGCAGAGTATTGCCATGTAGATTCTTGACATAACTATAGAATGCCTTGTTGTTGTCTTTAGAATCTGCAGCAACTTTGTTTTCATAGCTAGCTTTAGAGTATTTGATGATGGATCTTAGTTTTTTGCTGAGGCTAACAAGGGAGTTTTTCCAGTCTAGGGAATTCACCCTTTTCTGCAACAGTTTTTTCCTTCTGTTGTAGAGTTTGCTTATGGTGGAGGACCACCAGATTGGCTTCCTTTTTTTGGTTGAGAGCATCTTGGTTCTGTTTGGTATGGCCCATTCCATGCACTTCTGTATGTGCTCATACAGTGCATTGTTGTATGATTCAGCAGTCATGCACTTATTTTCCATTTGCATGGGTGTTGTGAAGTTAGCCATCTCTGTTTTTAGAAGCCCAAAATTGGCTTTGGAAAAGTTTTTTACAGTGGTTTCCTTTAGGGGGGGTGAAAGTGGGATGTGGATATCCATGGTGATTAGCTTGTGGACAGATCTGACCAGGGAGGAGTTGATTACTGGTGTAGAGCAGCGGCCATCCATGTTAGTAATGACCAGGTCAAGTATGTTTCTAGCCCTGGTGGGGGTAAGAATGAGTTGGTCCAGGGCATTGGAATTAATGAATTCCAGAAAACATTCAGCAAGTGTGTTGGTACATGAGTAATTTTCCCAGTTAATGGAGGGGTAGTTAAAATCTCCCAGTATAAGGGTATTGGGTTGTACCCTAATATTTTCCAGTGTGTTTAGGAATGTGGAGTGAGAGTCTTGAGAAATGGTGGGGAATCTATAGGAGGCTACAACGTGGATTGCATTTTTACCCAGTGTCAGTTGTACCTGAAGTATCTCTGATGCATTATGTTGGGCTACTAGTCTGGAGGTGTGCATATCCTTTATGGATATGGAGACACCACCACCTTTAGTGCTTCAGTCCAGGTTTAGGGGTCGAAAGGTGTGGTATGAATTATAGCCTGGTAGTACTGGGGTGCTCTCCGAAGCCTTGAACCAGGTCTCGGTCATTGCACAGATGTCAATGTTCTCCATTTTAAGGAGTGCTTTGGGCACCTAGCAGAGACACACAATACAGGACAAACACATAGACCCACATATGCTGTAAGTCTTAAAAGTGATCTACCCAACCCACAAAGGCCTCCCAGATGTTGTAATTACAATAGGTACCCTCAGCATCCTCCAAAAGACAATGCCAGGGCAATAACCTCCATGATGTGTTCAATTTCAACTCACATTGTCTCAACATCTAAGCCTATAAGGCAGACCACCACACAGTCCATTATTCTAATCATAGGAGACTCCACTGTGAGGCACATCAGTATCCCACTCACCAAGCTGAATAAGGAGAGGGTTATGATTAATTGCCTGTCAGGGCCCAGATCACACATGCAATCAGGTTGTTAAACCACAGATACCACTATGACTCAGTCATAGTCCATGTAGGAGTAAATGGCTTGAGACATACCTCCCAGGACTATATGAAAAGAGATATGATAGTGTTCTTGGACTACATGTTCCAGACCACTATGAGCCTAGCACTGTGCAGAATTCTACCTTCTCCAAGGATGATGTCACAATATAAATTAAAGATAACTGAATTTAATAATTGGCTTAAATTTTGTCTTTTGAAAAAGGTCCTATATTTGTCGGCCTGGGAGGGTATGGCTGACAGACCACACTGCTTTGCCAGGGATGGACTGTGCCTCATCCCTCTAGGCTTTTGAATATTGGCTAAAACTTTGCCCACAACCATAGTGCTTAGGCACTGCTAACCTGGAAAACTATCTGATATAGCTGAACCAGCCCAGGATACTATAAAGGTGATACTGTTCAACAAAATGAGTCTAAACAAAAAACTCTACTACCTGAAACATCTCCTCACCCTAGAGAATATAGGTGTCTGTAGTTACTGAGACATGGTTTAAAGCTGTAGACAGCACCTCAGCAGTACAGGGTTATAATGCCTTCCACAAATTCAGACCAACTACTGCACAGAAAGGGGCAAAAGGTGGAGGTGTCTCAATTTATATTAAAACAAATACAAGTCTGGTCAAATAGTATGTCACACGAGCTTCTTCACAAACAACTCACAATAACCAATTATAAATGGGGAAAATGCCTTGAACAAAATTAATAAGGCAAATGTACAAATTCAATGCAGTGCTAGGATCCACAGAAAAGCATGCCAGAACAATATAAGAAAAAACAAAAATGTTTGAGGCATGCACATACAAAGAAGTTAAGCACTTTTCAATCAATATGCATAAGAACTTCATCAGAACATCTTACATAAATGAACAAACATGATTAAATAGTGTTTAACTAGCAAACGTGATCAATTACATCCAATCACTAAAAATTAAATTAGCATAAATAATAATTGCATTTAAGACAATGAAAACACTGAATATAAACTGTGTATAGATAAAAAAACATTCAAAACAGAAACTTGTTAAAATTCCCTTAAACAAATAAATAGAATACATTCTCTTGATAAAATTTTACAATTTTGCAGCATGCAATTGCAGCACACTTCTTAAAGATAAAGTATCATTGAGGTCTGGAAATATGTCGGTATTCAACCTAACCTGCCATATTAACTTTCTGTATTCAAGTCTATACTCCAAGGGACCATGCCTAGGATTAAGTAAAACCTGTTCCAAAATGTAAAAGTAAAATTTAGTATTTTGTGTGCAATTTAATTTATTTTTATAAAGTACATTGTTCTCATTTGCTTTACTAATATCACAGTAATGCTTGTAAATTCTCATCTTAAACTTATATTTAGGTTTACCAACATAGTTATGCTTACTCGGGAGAAGCAGTCTATATTTAAAATAGCTTATTCTCACCAGCGGTCCTTTTATTGCAGGTTTTTGGATGATATCTTTCTAATTTGGAAAGGTAGTTTGCAGGACAAGAATATTTTTTTGAATATATTATGGATAATACTACATTTTTAAGATTTACCCATCGACATAGCTTTCACAGTGCACATTATCTAGGGTGCTTCATAGAATACTATGGTCTCTGTCTGTGCAGTTAGTGGGGGCTATTGTGTTTCACTTCATTGATATTCGGTGTTAAACTCTTAGCCTAGAGGGTTTCTGTGTATTTATAAGTGTTAGTCACATATCTTTGAATTTATTACTGCTCAATATCTGAGTTGTTTGGCTTCTGCTACATACGTACAATCAAGTGCATTACCAGCTGAGTTAAGTACAAACTTGCAGTGTTAAAGATTGTACTGCATTTTATTTTATTTTTCTGTGTATTTAATTGTTTCATTGGTCTGTGTCTCTCTGTAGTTATTTATTTTTGTATTTAATTGTTTCATAGAATACTGTGGTCTCTCTGTCTCTGCAGTTAGTGGGGGCTATTGTGTTTCACTTCATTGATATTCAGTGTTAAACCCTTAGCCTAGAGGGTTTCTGCATATTTATAAGTGTTAGTAACATATCTTTGAATTTACTACTGCTCAACATCTGAGTTGTTTGGCTTTGGCTACATACGTACAATCAACTACATTACTAGCTGAGTTAAGTATAAAATTGCAGTGTTAAAGATTGTACTGCATTTTATTTTATTTTTCTGTGCATTTAATTGTTTCATTGGTTTGTGTCTCTCTGTAGTTATCTATTTTTCTATTTAATTGTTTCATAGAATACTGTGGTCTCTCTCTGTCTCTGCAGTTAGTTTCCCACCCGCCCTCTCTGTTCTTGTTCTGGTATTAATCTTGGTGGCTTTGGAATTGCCCACCCCTCCTGTAAATTTGTGTTTGAACACTCCTCCTGGGTCTATCTCATTTGCTCACTCAACCGAGTACAGTGAGATCATATTTTGACTTCAGACACTCCTACCAGTCCCATCTGTTCAGCTCTATCACAGCTCTATTCCAGTCTAGTGTCACTAGCTCATTCTACCTAATACAGAGAGAACATTTGTGAAGGGCAAGCCACTTAGGTCCTTAATTTTGAATTATCTTCAGTTTCTCCTTTCTCCCTTTCCACTTTCCAAAAAAAAAATAATAATTTCTAAGCTTGTTTCCTGCCTTTCCTGTAACTGGTTTAGTCCAGATACAGATTTGCTGTAAATAGGACTGTATGTAAGCTTCTGAGCCCCAAAAGCCTTTCTGCATTGGAGGGAAGCGTTCTAGCTTATCAGTGAGAGTGGCAAGCACTAGTAGCCTATCTACCAAAAGAGTGGTTTCTGGCCCAGAAATTGTAATTTATTGGCTGTTTGGGCAGTTTTTCCATCTCTTTCAACTTTCTGGTTTAAAAGCCTGCGTTTGCCCTTGTTTCCCACCTTTCCTGTAACTAGTCTAGTCCAGATACAGATTTGCTGTATCCAGGACTGTTTGTAAGCTTCCGAGCCTCGAAAGCTTTCTGTGTTGGAGGGAAGCTTTCTAACTTATCAGTGGGAGTGGTAAGCACTAGATAGCCTATCTACCACAAGAGTGGTTTCTGGCTGAGAAATTGTAGTTTATTCGCCGTATGGGCAGTTTTTCCATCTCTTTCAACCTTCTGGTTTAAAAGCCAGCATTTGCGCTCATTTCCCACCTTTCCTGTAACTAGTCTAGTCCAGATACAGATTTGCTGTATCCAGGACTGCCTGAAAGCTTTTGAGCCCCCCAATCCTTTCTGTGTTGGAGGAAAGCCTTCTAGCATATCAGTGGGAGTGGTAAGCATTGGTAGCCTATCTACCACAAGAGTGGTTTCTGGCCCAGAAATTGTAGTTTATTCACAGTTTGGGCAGTTTTTCCATCTCTTTTAACTTTCTGGTTTAAAAGCCTGTGTTTGCGCTTTTTTCCCACCTTTCCTGTAACTAGTCTAGTCCAGATACAGATTTGCTCTATCCAGGACTGTTTGTAAGCTTCTGAGCCCCCAAGCCTTTCTGTGTTAGAGGGAAGCATTCCAGCTTATCAGTGGGAGTGGTAAGCACTAAGTACCCTATTTACCACAAGATCCAGGTACAGATTCTTAGTTTTAGCACTTGAATTTGCTTATTCATGCTCAGCACTTGTTCAGAACTTGTTGTTAGCACTAAATAAGCTACAAATTACCACAACACTCACCCTTCCTCTTTACCTAGAGGAAAACAGTTTTTGTACTTACTTTCTTCACTTGCTTAGAGAAAAACAGCTCTTATACTCACTTTCCTCACTTGTCCAGAGGAAAGTAGTTTTTTTATTCAGGCATGTCCAAGGGTCAGCTCCCAGTGTTCTCTCCTGTCTATCTGATGAATCTGGGCATTTTGAGGCAATATAGCAATTGCCTCATGTACACAGACAACCCTCCCTCCTACCACCAAACACCACAACCTGTCAGAGATGCACTTATCTAGCCAAACTGGAGTTAAAGCTCTCTCCAACCAAGACTGTACTTGACAGTCAAGAGGAGAAGGTGAACACTTGCACCACATCACACTCATCACATAGTCCCACTAAACCTACACCACCAAAATCCACACATAGAAACACAAAATCATTCACAGAGGCTCCAAATAATAATCTGCTCAAGCAACAGAGACCTCCAAAGCAGAAACCCAAGCAACCTCCACCCCCCAACAAAACCCAAATGACACATAGCCCACAGACTCAGTCTGCCAATAAACCACAGCCCATAAGGCAAACCAGCATACCCAACACACTAGTCATAGATGATTCTATATTCAGGCATACTGATGTCCCACTCACCAGGCCAAACAAGGAGAAGGTTACTGTCAGCTGCCTGTCAGGTGCCAGGATTCGCCACATAACCCACACACACTCAGGTCACTCCACAAGTACAAATATGACTGCCATTGTCCATGTTGGAGCAAACAACCTGAGACGTACCTCCCTGGACTACATGAAAAGAGACATGGAAGAGTTCTCTGATCTTGTAGTCCAGGCAGGTATAACTCTAGCCCTGAGTAGCATCCTGCCATTGCCCAGAATGATACCACAGTGCAAGGACAAAATGATTGACTTCAACAATTGCCTAAGCTTCTGGTGTCATTCTAAGAGAATCCAGTACCTGTCTGCCTGGGATGACATGGTTGACAGAAAATGACGCTTTGCCAGAGATGGCTTGAGCCTGTCACCCCTGGGATTCCAGATACTAGCCAAGGCTCTTGCCGACCCTATCGTGCATTTTTTAGGCAAGGTTCGCATGACAAATTCACCACCATAACAGGAACAGGCAAGCAAAAACTGGGGGTAATGCTACTCAATGCTAGAAGTCTAAATCTCAAAATGCACTCCCTCGAGGCACTCCTTAAAATGGAGAACATTGATATCTGTGCAGTGACTGAGACCTGATTCAAGGCTCTAGAGAGCACCCCTGCATTACCAGGCTATAACTCATACCACACTTTTCGGCCATCTAACCTGGACCGGAACACCAAAGGCGGAGGTGTGTCCATATTCAATAAGGATATCCACACCTCCAGGCTAGTTGCGCAGCATAATGCATCCGAGGTTATCCAAGTGTAACTAACTCTGGGCAAAACTGCAATCCAAATTGTAGCTTGCTACAGATCCTCCACCATGCCCCAGGATTCCCCCTCCTCTCTTCTTGATATACTGGAAAATATTAAAGTTTAACCAAACACCCTAATAGTGGGTGATTTCAACTGCCCCACTATTAACTGGGAAAACTACCCATGTACCAACTCCTTTGCTCAATGGTTTCTGGAATTCATAAATTCTAATGCCTTGGATCAACTTATCCACACCCACACCAGGGGCAACAATATCCTAGACCTAGTCATTACCAACATGAGTGACCGGTGTTCCATACCTGAAATCAACTCCTCATTAATCAGATCCGACCATAAGCTAATCACTCTAGATATCCGCATCCCACCCCCACCCACCATTAAGGAAACCATGGTAAAATTTTTTTCCAAAGCCAACTTAATGCTTCTTAAGACAGAAGTGGCGAACTTCATGACACCCATGCAGATGGATAATACAGCTATGACTGCTGAATCCTACACAAATGCACTCTATAAGCACTTACACAAATGCATGGATCATGCTATCCCAAACAGAACCAAGATGCTATCTTCCAAAAAAAGGAAGCCAATCTGGTGGACCCCTGCCATAAATAAACTCTACAACAGAAGGAAGAAACTGTTGTAAAAGAGAGTAAAATCCCATGAGAGGAGGAGCTCCCTGGTTAGCCTCAGTAAGAAGCTGAGATCCCTTAAAGGATCCTCCAAAGCTAGCTACGAAAACAAAATTGTCACTGATTCTAAGCGCAACCACAAAACATTCTATAGCTATGTCAAGAATCTCAATGGCAACACCCAGATCTGCTCTGAGTTACAGCACAATGGCACAAAAATTACAGAACCAACTGATATTGCCAACATCCTGGCAGATAGGTTCAGTACTAACTTTACCCCCTTCTCATCCCTTAAAGGGTCCATATCTATACAGAAGAATGCAGAGTCCTTATAATCACATCTATGCAAGTAAAAGCTGCACTCTCTAAAACCAAAAACACAGTATCCATGGGACTGGATAACATCCCAGGCTGTGTTTTACACAAACTTCAGAACAAACTGGATCCCCACCTAAGCATCATGTTTAATCATAGTCTCATGTCAGACTTTGTGCCCACTGAATGGCACATAGCAACAGTTATCCAACTCCACAAAGGTGGAGGCACCACTGATCCTGGGAACTATCGCCCTATTAGCCTGACAAGCTTGGTCATCAAGGCCATGGAATGTATCATCATGGAACTCATAAACAAAGACATTGGTAACCTCCATACTCTGGACCCCACCCAGTTCAGGTTTGTGAAAGGCAGATCATGCCTACTGAACCTAATTGACTTCTTTGAGGCAGTCACCAAAGCTGTAGACAAGGATAAGGTGGTTCACACAGCCTATCATGACCTCGGCAAGGCTTTTGACACCATCCCCCATTCTGGAATTATAGCTAAACTCACTAAACTAGGTATAAATCCCTATGTCACAAGATGGGTTGCCAACTGGCTCACTGACAGAACCCACACTGTAAAAGTTGCAGACTGCAAATCTGACTTCAAACCAGTGACAAGTGGAGTACCACAGGGTTCAGTTCTGGGACCTCTCCTGTTTGATATCTACTTCTCTGAAGTACAGGCTAACACAGAAGGCCTCTGGCTAAAGAAGTTCACAGATGACTGCAAACTAGGAGCCATAGTTGAGTCCCCAAATGATGTGGACATCCTACAGTAGGGCCTCACTGAGACAGATGCCTGGTGTCAGAGGCATGGCCTCAAGCTCAGTGCCAAAAAGTGCATTGTCATCCCCTTTGGTAAAAACTCTGTACCCATGAACTACCACATAAATGGCAGTCTACTTAACACTGAATGTGTGATAAGAGACCTTGGGACCCAGGTGGACAGTAGTCTCTACTTTGATAATCACATTGCCACAGTAGTCAGGAAATCCTTCTATGTGGCACACCTCATCACAAAAGGGTTCTCATCCAGGAAAAAAGAAGTCATTGTTCCCCTCTACTCAGCACTCATGAGACCCATTATAGAGTACAACACCCCTTTTAGAATGTACCTCACAAGACATCCGCAGCAGCTGGAAAGGCCACAGAAGTACCTCACAAAGAGGATTACTGGCCTCAAACAGATGCCCTATACTGACCACCTTAAAAAACTCCAGCTTTACTCTGTAGCATATCACCTACTCCGAGGAGATCTCTGCCTAGCATATAAAGCTATGTTAAACCCTGAGCTGTTGGACATGCTACACCTTAAGAAATCCCAATCCCTCCAAGCTACATGCTCTAGGGAACTAAACCTTGTCACCATAATAAACAGGACATTCTGGAGGGATATATTCCTGTCCCAGAGCCTTCCTATACTCTGGAACAAGCTACCCATCTATGTCACGCAAAGTTTCTCATTAGCACTCTTCAAAAAAAATCTTGATGAATGGATGGGAAATATGAAATACACCCCGGGGATCACTTCTGTGGCTCTGCTTGACAGGGGCACAAGAAATTAACTTTCTTGGGTGGCGTAAGCCAGGGAACCTTGTTGGCTAGGCTTACTTAGGCCCTTGGGCCGATAGCTTAGTACCTACATATGAACCTATGAACTTATAGAAAAGAATGAGTTATATACAGGAAGCAGACCTTTTCCAATTCATATTTGTTTTATAATAGTTGTCATCCATATGTTGGTAAAAAAAACTTGGTAAAAGGGCAATTTATTAGGGTGGCTAGGATGGTGTCAAAGGATGACGTATTTTTGAGGAATTAAAAATTATGAGTAATATGCTTATAGACAGAGGTTATCCACTTGACCTGTTAAGTGACCTCAAAGTTGAGCTGATTAAGAATAGGGAAATAAAATATTTACCCATTTTGTGTAAACCTACAAGTCTGGAAGGGCACAAATCCATGTACAATGTTAATAGTTGTACCCAGAATATTTTTCAAAATGCTATGGCCATTAGTTTTAGTGATTTTAGTCCCCAAGTTAGAAATATAATTTTGAACAACTGAGCTATTTAATGATGGACAAGGCAGTGTATAATTAAATTGCAAAAGTCCTACTTTTTATATATATATTAGGTGGGCATTTTGGAAAAAGAGAAAGAAGTGGAACTAAAGGGCATCACTAAGTGTAGAAGATGTAGTTACTGCTGTTATATTTTGGAAAAAATAGCTTTTTCTTTAAACAATTACTGTGGTATGGGAATTATTTTGGAAAAAGGAAACTGTGGTACAAAAGGATTAGTATACATAACAGGATGTAACCGATGCCAGTCTTATG
>NC_056731.1:258028765-258176265 GCF_019279795.1 Protopterus annectens | reverse complement strand
CACTTTGGATACACTGCTTATCTAGTTCAAAAAACTGTTTGAAAGATGTTATTCTGGTTATCTAGCATTTGCAGGTATGGTTTCCAGCTATGGGACTTTGCAGAAGCTTTTTTGTCAAAATAACTTGTTATCATCGCAGGTTTCTGAAAAAAAAATAGGTTCCTGTAAGATGGCATGCATAGTAATTATGCAGTATAGTAGAATAGCTTGGTATGATGAGCAGCAAAAACATTATGGCCATTTGAGAATAGTCCTACTTACAAAAAAATGTGAGTTTAGGGATTTAAATGTCAAGTTATCATCTCTAGCTTAAGATTTTCTAGATGTCTATGTGTGAGGCTGTATTTAAAATTTTTATGGGAAACTTGGTAACTGCAATATGTTACTGTATCCCTCCTTTGTATGATGTTGCTCTTTATGAGTTAAGTGTTTGTCTTTATGAGTCAAAGATTTAGTTAAATGACATCTCTCAAAATGATACACTGTAGTGTTCTGATGAAGCTGAAAATAAAATGTCCTCCTTTAACCTGGCACCATTCCGAAACCTTGTACTTGTCTGACTTCCATGCACAAGATTGAACCAGTTTAAACTCCTTTTCCTACATCTCTGAAGTTGTACTACAGATGGCATCATATTCCGTCACTGTCTCTCTTTTCTTCTTTCTGTCTTTCTGTCCTGAAGGAAAGATCTGTAAAGCACTGTGTTTCTTCACTAGGTGTTGCTATAAAAGTGCAAGGGGTCCTGCTCTACCCATTCAATAATCTTTAACTCTATTTCCCTTTCTAGTTCCTAAGTAGATACCATACACATTGCTGTCCAGTGTCTCAGGTTAATAGCTTGACTATATAGCCCATTTGAAGATAGAAGAACATGTGTTAATTATAGTAGTCTGCTGTGGCCCTAATCAGAGTTCATTAAATCCTTACTCATTATTACTCATTTTCCTATGTCCTTGACACATTGAGTTTCTTAAAAAAGTCAAGGATATTAAGGTGAGGCCCAACACTTTCCTCTTCAAGACTGATGTGGAAACAGTATACACTGTGCTCACCCATCATCACTGCATCCAAGTGGTTAAGCTGGCTGTATAAAAAGACACTGTGGCTGTACAAGGTAAATGGAGCTTGTCTGCAAATTACTCAACACTCTAATAAACAACAGCTTGTTTTCCTTCATCTGTGAAAATATGCAAACAGAGCAGAAGAAATGTGATTGGGGCAGCAATGGCAGTGAGCTTAGCCAATACTACCCTGATAAAATGGGAAAAGAGGTAGTATTCCAGTCTGCTTTAACAGATTCATCAAATGTTCTGTTTGATTTACTGCTAATGTTCTTATCATTTGGGTGGGGACAGAAGTGTAACTGGGAAGCTTCTGTAGGCATATCAGCAATTCCACTTCTTTGCTAAGACTTATAACTAACCATAAGCTGTCTAGTGTGAATTTCCTGGATCTCACAATCTCCAAAATTAAAGCTCTGGCTCCCTTTCAAATGACATTACCAAAAGCCTATTAGAGTCAGATTATAGTTGCAGTCCACAAGCATGTACACTGGGGTCTTCAAGCACAATGTCATGAAATGTCAGGGCATGAGAATAAGAATAATGAGAATCTGTGAAGAAATGCATCACTTCAATCACCAGCGTAAGTAAGGTACAGAAGGAATCCAAAAAGAAAAAACAACAACAAAAAAATAACATTTCCTGACTCAGACCTCCCAACCAAATCATGGGGGATTTCAGAGGCATTTATACAGACCCTATAAATGAAATGCAAAAATGAAGCAGGGCCTCGACTTACACCGAAGTTGCCAATGAAATAAAATTGATTCATCATCAGTGACAATAAACCCCTTAGCAGAATTTTGGCACTGGGACTCTTATATTCTGAAAAAGGGCAAAATCATTCACAGCATACTGGAAGAGAAGGCCAGCAGTATCACAAATGAAGAAAGACGTATGATCAAATACATTCTCCTCCAATAAAAATACTGCCACATCATGAGTGAACAAAATAAATTCTCAAATCCCACCACAAGTAATAAATTCTACAGTATACAAAAGTATACAAAAAGTGACTGCGACACTGACTGTTTTTTACAAAGCCCAATGCTCCTGTTTTTACATTGGGAATACTACAAACTTAAAATCAGAAACAACCACAACCACTCAGAAATTAGATTCAGAATTTAAAAAAACCTGCTCATAAATGAAATGGTGACACTGCTGGTCATTCTAAATTTAAATTTCAAATGATTGACAGAGTTAGTTGCAAAGAATAACAAGGTGACAAAAAACTCTATCCTAGAGAATAGGGAAGTTGAGTGGCAAGTGCACATTAATGTCTACCACTCACCAGCCATTACTACATTGGTATCCTTTAAGACTTTAAGACTGTGCTATTAAACTTTTGTTTCCATCTTTGCTCCATTAGATTCATCATCTGAGTACTTTTCATTTACACAGGCTGTTTTCACATTTTGAATCTGCTTTGGGATAACTAAAACAGTGTTCTGTTTATGTTTCTAATGTCCATAATATTCATATTGTTCTTAATTTCTTGATTTCAGTCTTGTTTCTGTTTTTAATACACTATATGTCCTGTACATTCATAGGTTTTCATTTTAATAACCAGATTTTTACACAGATTTTTTGAACTTGCACTTAAGTATCTCTCAACACATCTAATTTCATTATTACTAATTCTAGTTTAGTTGTTACTGTTGTTTTAATTGGCTGTAATTTTATTTGGTTCCTAATTACCACAGCCCTTGTCAGTCCCCAGGCACTCTGTACTTTCACTGTCCATATCTGTAAGCTTTTTTTTCTTTAAACCCACTTTCTCTTCCATAGTTCCTTGTGTCTCTTTGTCCTTTTTTCTTTTTTTTTTCTTTGATTTTAAAACAATAAATAAACAAATAAATTAGAAAGCACACAAATAACTATTTACAAAGGTCCACAGCTGATCAGTACATCAAAGTTCTACATCAACAATTAATATTTTTCAAGCAAGTCTTTTAAGTTTATGTCAAGATTTACACAAATATGTAATATTTGAAGTTCTCATCTTTATAATATGCAATTCACCACTGCAAACAATTTTTGCCATATTAATACTAATTATATAGTTATAATTATATAAACTAATTATATTTATAATTATATAAACTAATTATAATAATACTAATACCCTGAGGAGTCCCCATAGCAGCTACAGAAATATCAGCAGATGTGTTACAAAAAATTAAGACAGTTAACTCATATATTGTGAGATTTAGGCTGTCCTACTCAGACTTACAACACGTCTAATAAATAAATCTAATGTACTCACCTAGAAAAGCAGAACATGCACACAATGTCTTCTGCTGTGACACGTGGTCACTCATGTCCCTGGGCAGGGTTGGAGTTGGACTAACAGCAATGTCTTCATTCATTACTGGGATGCCAGTGAGGACACAGGAACTATTCACAGTTGCCTAAATGTTGGCCCCCAAGATGTCCTTGCTGTTCCCTTAGCTATTCTCAATGAAAAAGAGAGTGAAAGATAGAAAGATAGAAAGATAAATAGGTAGAAATAAAGCGAGAGATGGATGGATGGATGGATGGATGGATGGATGGATGAATGGATGGATGGATACATGGGGACAGATGGATGGATAGATGGATGAATGGAGAAATGAATAGATGGATGAATGAATAGATGGATGGATAGACAAGTAGGTGAATGGATAGCTAGACAGATAGATAGATAGATAGATAGATAGATAGATAGATAGATAGATAGATAGATAGAATAAGAGAAGTAAAGGAGGATGTGTCAGATAGCTTCTTTCGCTACTTCAGTTCTCTCTCTCCTGACCTTGGAACAAGTGAACTTGACAACTGCTGTATCTAGGAAAATTGTGACTTTTTTACTTCATTTCACTAATACAGTCCTGAAGGTCTTTGATGCTATAGAAAAAAAATATTTTGTGAGCAGAGTGTGGGTTAGAGCTTTGAACATACTTTTATATATGGTTTTGTATGAAAGAAATGATACCCAGCAGGCAGCTGCCATATTAGAGGAGAAGACTTTGGAGGCTGGTGATTACAGAAATATGGTGGGTTTGTTAGATACCACTGCCCAGATGTTTCCTCATAGTTATAAATGTGTATGTTGTGTAATTTGTTGTGAGCTTAATTATTTAGGTTATTGGAAGCAGTGTAGAAGACAGGTTTGGCTCAAAGGTGAACTTTATATGAATTATGCTGTTTCAAAAAAAAAAAATTCAGAAACTTCTGTATTGCAGTAGTACTGTCTGGAGAGGTAGCTAATGATTTGTTTTATTTATTTATTTATTTTATTTTATTTTTAAATAAAATAAAATAAATTAAAAACTCAGAAACTCCTGTATTGCAGTAGCACTATCTGGAGAGGTAGCTAATGATTTGCTTAATGAACTAAGATTATCTTTTTTTTCAGTTAAAGAGTGACTGGTCAGGGGGATCTCTTCTCAGGCTCAATGTTCCAGAGGTAGACCCTTTGGAAGATGGCAGATTAACAACTGATAACAGGTGAAGGCATTCCAGACCTTGAGGGTTTTCAAATTTTGGTCCCAGTCCTGCATTGAAGGAATTCACCAAAGTGAGTACTTAGGCACCTTTATTCATCAGGGGATGGGTGGGCATTCTCATCTTCTCTATATATATCCCATTTCCCTTCTCTGCTATATTTGACTCTGGTGAGAAAAGTGCTCCTGAGAAAAGACAGAACAGAAAAATGTAAAAGTGTGTGCATGGGGGGGGTGAAAGGGTTTATGGGTGCAAAATGTGCTGTGTGAGAGAAACTGATATGATTATGTTTTCAGACCAAGTCTCTGGCATGTTCCCCAGTCTTCTAAGCCCCCCATAGCCAGGAAGGGACTTCCACTTCAAACAGGCAGGTTATTATTGTAGATTCTTCTTGAGCCCCACATGATGGAGAATAGAGACCTAGATAATATCTGGCTACAATTAACAAGGTTGGGAGGGAGATGTTTTTGTTGACCATCCCTCTTAACCTTCTTGCACTGAACAACTTGGAAGTTGATTCTGGTCTTGAAGGATGTGCATTACCATATGCAAGTTTTTAGGCCTTGCAGTAGGCTTGTCCGTTTCTAGACAGGGAACACTTTTATTTCAATGTGTAGCCTTTTAGCTGCCATTAAACCATTTTTCAGGTTTATAATCCTGACAATGGTAGCTATTTTGGCAGAAAGGCATCACGGGTGGCATGATGTCAGGGTAATCCTATGAACTAGGCTTGTAAAGGCTTCAGGGCCATTAACCTAATACACACCTATGAACACACCTAATACATTCAACACTAGAGGGGGGGGGTAACTTTACTTTTCCAGTTTTTAGTAATTATTTTTCTGGCTATAGCAAGAATAGATCAAAGAAGAGGCACTTGGGTTTTTGGAATTATCTCAGGAATCAGAGCATTAAATAAAACTAAAGATTTAGAAATATTGCATCTATCTGAACTTAGAGCTTGAATAAAGTTATTGATTTCTTTCTAAAAAGGGAGATGACTTCATATTCATATACCATATGAGTCTAATCAGCTATTATTTCAGAATCACATCTCCAACACTTAATTCTGTTTGATTTATATATAATTGTAATTTTGTTAGGAGTAACAAACGCTCTGTGTAAAAATTACCAAGTGAAACATTTCCAATAGTAAAGATGTAGTTTTATCTGTAGACTTTAATATTATTTTTTTGTATTCTTAAGAGAAGATTTCATTATTAATTTCGGAAGACTAGTTCCAATAGGAATTGTAAAAATATGTGAAATCTAACTTAATAATTATATAAATTTGCAACAAATATGATTTATTTTTCATTGCATTATTACTGATATTTATTAAGAATTCCAGTAACTTGTACATATTTTATTTACCTCACAAAGTTTCTAAATATTTGTAAAAATAATCAATTCTCAGTATCTTGATTGCATTTGGACCTTAAATTTTCAATAGTATGTATATAAGTACCATTTAAGAATTGATGCCAATGAATTAATTACCTTGTTTAAATACTAGCATTTTGTTGAAGTTATGAGTTTCTAAGCAGTCATTTGTATATGCAATTGGAAATATAGAAAATATTAAGTCTTTAAATCAATAGTTAGAATATGTGACCTTTTAGAAAGAGGAAATTATGTTATTTAAATAGGGAATTTGAGAAGAGAGTACAATACTATTTACACAAAAATCTTTTCATAACCAGGTAAAACTATTAGGTACTATTTATTTATGACTGATTGTGATATATTTATTATTTTATAATAATATTTGTTGATGTATTTGTTTCAATTTTGAATCATAAGATGCATTTATCCAGAACGTTGTAACTTTTACAATTGTTGAAGTAGCATACAATTTAATATCAGGGAATCCTATTCCACCATTTTCCCAAGCTTTTCGGTGCCAATCAAAGGAAACTCTTGGTTAATTAGGATAACAAAAAAAATTAAGTAGAATATTATTCATCTTCCTCATCATTTGTTTGGTGGAGATAGTACTAAAGGTTTTAAGACAACAATATTTTAGGGAGAATTACCATCTTAATAAGCATTAATCATTCTTCCATGGTAAAGAAGAATTTGTTCCAATTTGTGACTAAACTTAAAATGTTATCAACAACCTGTTGAAAGTTTGTTTGTATAATAATATATAATAATATACTTGTTTTATTATGATTAAATCTTAAGTTTGAGATTTCTTCAAACTGTATCATAGAACTAATAGTATGTACTAATGGATTTTCTATATTTCCTATTGTTGTAAAATATAATCAGCAAAGAGTTGAATCTTTACTTCAAAATCTTCTTTTATTTTGATACCATTAATGTTTTTATTGGCTCTAATACTATTAGCAAATGGTTCTATAGCCAATGCAAAAAGTAAAGGTGATAGTGGACAGCCTTGTTTTGTGCTTTTTTTTTAATTTAAATGAATTAGAAATAACTTATTTTAACATAAGTGCAAAAGTTATTGTATAATTTAGAAATTAATGCAATTAGCTCATATAAGAAATTATACACTTTAAGTGTTTTAAACTGATATGATCAATTAACTAAGTGAAAAGCCTGATCTAAATCGAGACTAATATTTATTTTTATTTGCATAGTCCATTAATATATATATATATATATATATATATATATATATATATATATATATATATATATATATATATATTCTTATTATATTATCCTGTACTTGTTTGTTTAAAATAAAACCAATTTGATAAATAAAATGGACATGAACATTTTATAGTCCACATTTAAAAGTGAAATGGGTCTGTATGATGAACACTCTGTAGGATTCTGATGACAAGAATATTAAACTATATCTGAAGAATTTATCACAATAAAACAGCCTCCACTTGCTCGTTTGCTCATTAGGACTAGTGAGCAGCTCATCCAAGGTTCTCAAACCATCTGTATTTATGTTTATACATTTTTGTATTTCTTTCAGTGTAAGACTGTTGATTCCTTTATAGTTCTCATAAATCTCTTATTTTATTTTTAATCATTCACCCACTTGTATACTGTTTTCCTAAATGTATAAATTAATGTGGCCTTCCTATGAAATTCATCAGACCCTTGAAGTCTAACTTCTATCTCAGGATCCACAACACTAACATCAAAGAGTGAAGTTTTCAATAACTCCACCATTAATAAGACAAATGAATTCTCTGAGCTCATCAAATGCTAATATTACGCACATCTCTTCCACTACTGCAACATACCCTTAAACCCCACTGCATTAACCTAAGGCATGGTAGCCAGTCTTAACCAACTTGTTAACCCTTCAGTTACAAAAGACCACCTTAGTCAGTCAGATCACTTGGACTACTGCTCTCCAACTACAAAGACGAATGCCCTTTTTTGTGGCTGCAATTTACTGAACAAACCCTCTTAAAAGTCATCAATAATGAATATAACTGTGTGTTGCAAAGGTTTGATTTGTCTAACACTGGCTTTTAATGCATGATTATTTTTGAATAGCCCTGTAAAAGTGGGAAGTTGTTCAGCCTGATACTTCACAACTGAACAGTCCTGTAAAAGGCAATTGTTCTTTAATTTTGGGGAGGTATTGTATGAATGAAGAAACCCAATTGGAACAGGTGAATAGAAGTGTGAAACCAAATCTATTTCATTCAATTTAAAAGGCTAGCAATTTCTGTTCTGATTTTTAAACCTTACCTTCTGTATTAGATTTTTTTTCAAGTAACCCCAAATGATGTGCATGTTGTCTGGTCATGTTTATACCAATGATGGTGGTTATAAAAATTTGTTTTATTCGCATCTGCGCAAGTTAATTGAACAAGGCCATAAAGAGAGTTCCTGCTGGACCCAAGTATAAATGCTCCACTCTTGCTTGCATGCTGATTGGCCTAGGCATCTGAATGATAGGCAATTTCTATTAACTCTCTATATGTAAGTAGGGCTGCAGCATCAAGCTTTTTGATTGGACACCCAAGGCCTAGGGCTTCCTTTTATGACCAGTCCAAACATGTTGCATTAAAAGAACCTGTAATTTGTATTAAAGTCACTATAACATGCTATGCTTAAATACAGGTACAAGTTGTATTTTAAGCCTACCTTCTTATTAAATTCAATTAGCAGATGAAAGTGCTCATCCAAGCTTCAAATAATAAAGTTCTGTTTTAACTTCTCAACAGGTTTGTGGAAAATTACTTAATTATTTAGCTGGAAGCATTCTTGAACTGTTTTGTGGAAATGCCAGTGGATCTACCTTCAACTCAACCAAGGGGGTAATCCACCTCAATTCAGATTATCTAAGCTGACCCCTCTAGTTCACAAATGAGGAAAGGGAAGAAGAGATGAGAAAGGAAGAAAACAGATACTAGAACCCTAAAACACACTAATGGGGGATGCACAGCTCGTAACACATTTTACATTGTTAACAGGACATTTTTTAATACAAACTCGAGGTATTCATTTAAGTGTTTGAGTCACAACTGAAACTGCATTAAGGATGTTGCTGAAGGAAGTGTTTTTAGTGGTGACAAAATTTGTGAAACGGTTTAGGTCATGAATATTCACCAAACTGAATATCCCATAACCATGGTTAGTTTGTATAGTTTTGTCTCACATTTTAAATGCACTAATACTTTATAAAATGAATCAGTATTGCAAAAATTATTAAAAATTGTGACAGAATTATATCATAAAGTGAAAAAAACAAAGCACTCCATTGAATATATATATATATATATATATATATATATATATATTTATATATATATATATATATATATATATATATATTTATATATATATATATATATATATATATATATATATATATTTATATATATATATATATATATATATTTATATATATATATATATCAGTCTACACAATTTATCTGAATCTTTGTGGAATAGCACTTTAAGTAGTTAACATAGTCATTAGATATCAATAATATATACTCCTCTAGCAAAACAAAATACAGAAAAAAAGGATAAGTGAAATATGTGGGGATCTGGTTTGTGTGATTCATGAAATATGCATGGCTAAGAAACTTGGTTCATGACTCATGGTTTATCAACAGCCTGACAATTCATTCAATTATGGATATTTCATACATTTTCTCACACACACACACACACACACACACACACACACACACACACACACACACACACACACACACACACACACACACACACACACATATATACACACACACACTTCTATCTATCTATCTATCTAGGTGCAAGATCTATGTGTGTGTGTGTGTGTGTGTGTGTGTGTGTGTGTGTGTGTGTGTGTGTGTGTGTTGACTCAGTTGCTTATTTAATATAATAGCTAGAGATAAATGGAATAAAGCAGAGTGAATACTAACTGCATTGAAAAAGCCTGTTTGGGTCAAAACCAATCTGTGGAAGTTGTATGCAGCCCCACCCAAAAAAAATATATATTATTATTGTTTTTCCAGATGCTGGCTATGTTTATGTTTTGTAGTGTTTGTGTACAACCATACAGCTATCTCATCTGTGCAACCATTTTGGAAAGTGTTTGTTTTTATATACATATATGTGTATTTAATAATATTGATGTAACAAAATCCTGATACACATTAATCTAATAAGAAAAAAAAGACAACTGTCTCCTTTTTCTATCAGTTGAAATAGAAAACAAAAATAAAAATAAGAAAGAAAAAAACAAATCAGAGGTAATTTGCTGGAGTAATGATACTCTTAGGAAAAATAATTCAAATGCAAGGTACAGGGCTTGGGTTAGGAGCGGGGAGAGTGTTAAGAGTTAGCACACTTGAGTAAGGATAGTCATTCACCATCCTGCCCCTCTTTACTTATGCAATCTAACCCTAAATCTATGTCCAGCTCCTAACCTCTATCCTTAACTCTTTACCCTACCTCCCAAAAAAACTCTCTTTAACAGTACCACTGCAGTGAACACTCTAACAAACATGTCATACATAACACATATACACAACACTTAAACTATTCCCTTACCGACCCTTACTCTAGCTTTAACTTAAAATCACTCACACATGCACTGCTACCCCAACACAGACCCACTTGTCTCAGTCAAGAAAGTGATGCTGTCAGTAAAATGAACATTCAGTAATATAACATTGCATTTAACTTTGTCTACAACATGAACCGTTGACAAAGTGAAATGCATCTATATAAATATACATATAATACCTATATCTATCTATATATATATATATATATATATATATATATATATATATATATATGGGTCTACTTCGACTAACCGAACCGCCACTTCACCGACACCCAGAAGATCGAGACGGAACGACCGAACAGGTAGGTGATTGAAAAGGCGATATTCCGACAGCCGAAAGACCAACAACGGCAAAGTGTGAGCGCAATCCTGTAAGTGTGCGATAGTGATGGATTTAGGATTGGGGAGCGGACAGGTAAGTGTACGATAGTGAGGGATTTTAGGTTAGGGTGTGGGGAAGGTGAGTGTGCAGTAGTCTTGGACTTAGGGTTCCGGTAAGGTAAGTGTGTGATAGTAACATAGTGTAGTGTAGGGAAGGGTTGAGTGTGTTAGGGTTAGTATGCGGGTGGAGTGAGTGTGCGATAGTGACGGGCTTAATATTTTATGGTGGTTTAAGTGAGTTAGGGTTAGGGTGCAGGTAGGGTAAGTGTGCGATAGTGACGGTGCTGAGGTTTAGGGGTGGGTTAAGTGAGTTAGGGTTAGGGTGCGGGTTGGGTAAGTGTGCGGTAGTGTCGGACGTTAGGGTTAGGGTTTAGGTTAAGGTTAGTGGATATGTTATTGTGTGCAATGTGTAGTTTACGTTTTTAGTGTCGGTGTAATGGTGTTCGTTTTTTTGAGTTGTTGGTGTTTGTCGGTGTTGTGTGTTTTCGGTTGTTTGGGGTCGGTAAATTGTGTGTCGGTGAATCGGAAGTTCGGTTATACAAAGTAGACCCATATATATATATATATATATATATATATATATATATATATATATATATATATATATATATATATATATATATATATATATATATCATCCACTAAATGAGCAGCTCAGTACATTGGCATCTGCACCTACACCAGCCCCCCCCCCCACTCCCTGCTAATTATATCTACCAACTCTGAGGTTGCAAAACATTGGGAAAATGGAGAAAATCTCACCCCCCACTGTGTGGTAGTCCCACAAAGCAAATGCCAGATCCTGTGATGAACCAGCATTTTGATTAAAAAAGCTTCCTTCCAAAATGTTTGATGTAATGAACATATGATACTCATATCATATGTCCTACCCATACTAGAAGATATCATAGTCTGGATTTCTTCCAAGATCAAAAATGAAACTATTATACTAGGAGATGGAAACATCAACTGGTTAGAACTCAACTCCAAAAACACATGCTCAAATATTAATCTTTTCAACTTCACTCACTCATTCACTCTCCAAGCAGACCTAACAAAAGCAATGATAACAGATTAATTCTAGACTGGATTCTGGACACTAATCCCCAACAAAATATCCTCAGCCGACAAACTCCCTAATACTCTCAGCAGCCATCTCCCTGCCTATATTACTCATGCTTCCCCCTCTTGTCAAAGTCAACATTAATATAAACATACACAGAATTTGACTTCATTCAACCCTGAAACCTTCAACAACATTCTAAAAACAACAGATTGGCACTCACTACAAACCCTCCCTCTCAACAAAGCTGTTGAGTACTTCAACACCACCTTCAAGAATACACTAAATAGCCTCACACCTCTACTTCTACATAGAATCAAAATTAACCATGCCCCTTGGATATTAAAACTTACTAGACTTCTCATGCATACCAGAGACAAAGTATGGAAACTATGGTAAGCACACAGAAACACGTCAGACTTATTCAAATTCAAAGAACAACATAACCATATAAAAAAATAGACAACAAAGACAAAAAAGAACATTACTTAAAACTGCAGTCCAAACACAAACAAAACCCAAAGAAATTCTGGAATTCCATTTCTTTGCTACTTACCCAGGCAAATAAACAACCCCTGCCCCCTCCCTGAAAAATCTCCAAAAGAAATAACCTCTCCTTTTAATATCTTCTTTATCAACTCCATAGCTAACATCACATCAAACTTTTCTCAAATTACTCCAATCCCCACACTTTCCCACCTAAAATACCCACTTATTCCTCCCCCGTACTAACACCCTACATTCGCATATACCTGATACGCATTCCACTTCCACTTTTATTCTAAAGCCCATCTCAATGTCAGCTATATAAGGACTTCTACAAAAGATAAATCCTTGCTCAAATGCCAACTATGCTATACCCTCAGAATACCTAAAAATGGCCACTGACAGTATCGCCTACCCCATAAGCATATTTCTCAGTAGATCCATTCCCGAGTCCTATGTTCCCAAAACATGGAAAAATGCTTTCATTCTTCCACTTCATAAAGGAGGCAATGATACTGACATGGCTAACTTCCGACCCATTGCAATTCTGTCTCCTATCTCCAAAATCTTAGAAAAATGAATCAATATTTAACTTCTTCACTATCTTCTTGACAACCATATGCTTATCCATACCCACACAACATGGCTTCAAACATGGCCATAGTGCTACAACTGCCTTCTTTCCTCCATGGATATGGTCAAGAGAGCCTGTGACTCAGGCAGGACTGTCTCCACTATCTTCCTTGACCTATCTAAACCATTCAACACTATTTCTCACCCTTTACTTATCACCCAACTTTCTAATATCTGTCTTTCCCTCCCTATGTTAAACTGGTTCTCCAGTTACTTAACTGAAAGACAACAGGCTGTCAGAGGGAAAAATTCCATCTCTCTTTTTCTCATCACCCCCACCAGAGTTCCCCAAGGCTCTATACTTTGACCCCTCCTATTTAGCATATTCATAAATAATTTTCACTCATCTCTGCCTCAAGGATCTGTTATACAACATGCAGATGACTCTACTATTGTCTGCTCTGCCAACTCCATATCTGACCTACTACAAATAACCCAAACGGCCTTCTCGTTAACTGAATACTGGATGCACAATAACCACCTAGCCCTGAACCCTACTAAAACCAAAATCATATTATTTACCCCTAAGAAAACTACCCCTTAAATAAAACTGAATTCACCATCTACTGTCATACTAAAGCTTTAATCAAAGTCATTAACCACACAAAGCTCATTGGAGTCATAATCGAAAAACACATGAAATTCAACCTACATATACAACACAACATTCACAAAACACATCTTAAAGTTGGAACTGTCTATAGACACAATCACCTCCTAAATCTATAACATAAGCAACCCTAGCCATGACTTTTCTATTAATGTCACTCATCTACAGTATCCCTCTGCTTAACATTTAAAGCTCATCAAAATCTGAACTTAAGACATGCTACAACAAAATTGCTAAATGTGCAACTAATTCTAAATACTTTACCCATCACTGCACAGCTCTTAAGTTATGGAAAGGGCTCGAACTACCAAACTATCTCTTCTATTTGCAACTAATTACAACTCACAAAATGCTCTTTAAACCTCTAGATGGCCCTGCTCAGAGTTCTATATTTAACTACTACTACCCAAACAGGCCTCTTAGATCAGGGGATAAAAAACTCCTGCAGGTTCACAAACCTAATCTCCCACCTGGCCAGCTGCTTTTCAATACCCAAAAATTGTAATGCTCTGCCTCAGTCAATTAGTACACCCCAAAACCCTATCTCTTTTAAAACCTCTCTTCACAACCACCTACCTTCAAGCTGGACATGCACCTGCACTAAGCCCCCCTAAATTCACATGCTGTATCACTTCTTAACTACCCAATTTCATGTGGTCATAAAATATTACTCTTAAAAAGAGATCAAAGAGAATGCATTCAATGTAAATCTTTATTTGATACTTTGACTGTTTAAACTATACTATTCTTATGGCTTTTACTATGTATTCTGGGCAAATCTTTAACTCAATACTTGAGTCTGTACATATTATACTATTCTTACTGTTTTTACTATGCATTTTTATAAATGTAGTGCTTCCAACTCAAATCTTGTAATTTAAACTGTTAAATGTTTGTATTGTGGAGCTTTTCTACCAGGGCCTCCACTGAAAATGGGTTCTCTATGGCCCAGTGGACTTTCTCGGTAAACAAAAGGCAAATAAATATATATATATATATATATATATATATATATATATATATATATGTGTGTGTGTGTGTGTGTGTGTATGTGTGTGTGTGTGTGTGTGTGTGTGTGTGTGTGTGTATATATATATATATATATATATATATATATACACACACACACACACACACACATATATATATATATATATATATATATATATATAGAGAGAGAGAGAGAGTACAAATTTATATTTGGATCTATGTCAGTTGATTTGCAAAATGTCTAAACACAAGTGATTGAAACAAGCAGTTCATCTAAACTCAGTATAATTAAGGAAAAAAAAACAGAAAAAAGAAAACTGAAAAAATTTCCCCCTAAACCTCTGCTAAATTAAATATATACCAACTCCATGGTCATACTACAATGGAAAAAGTCAAATGCACTGAAAGTACACTACCATTTCCTATAATCCACCACATTATGGTTACTACAATATTACTTATAAATGCTTAAATATACTAGCACCAGTGATCACAAATTGATATGCTTGACTTAGTATGAGAGTTGAAAGTGGTAATATACAGTGTACGCTAGCACCAGATGAAGTGCTTTTAGATTACTTGTACTTTTTTTAGACAATTTATGTTTAGATGAAGATATACACACAGACACACACACACACACACACACACACACACACACACACACACACACACACACATAGAACAATGGTTGAAATCAGCACACAGTTCTCCATGATATTCTTGAATATCCTCACAACAAACAAAGCAAAGCAATAGTCCACAAAAGAGCGATCAGCACAAGAGAAAGCACTGCTTATACTGTATTATGAAGAATTTCAAGCCATTTATTACCTTCAGACTGAACAAATGAAAACAAACTAGTTTCACCACTTGATGTGGCTTCCTCAGTGTAATAAACATGAGATGTTTCTTCCTTTATAAACATTTAAGGTACAGTATCACATAATCACAGCACAGTATAAATAAAACATAAAATAATAAACAACATGAAATAGGCATACTGTACCTAATGAGAGCTAAATGAAGAAAATACAAACCATTCCTTGCCAGAAATTGCATAGTTTTAGTTAATACAGAAGCTGATACCATAACACAATGTTTCTAAAAGTCACACAGTAAGGTACTGCATATATTTCCAGTGGAGACCTGTGTAGCATCTGTTGACATAAGCTGTTACCATGCTATAATGATGCTAATGGAGAGAATCATGAAACATATACCGTGCTGTCATCTGTAAAGAAGAAATAGTAAGAGACCATAATTATGTTAAATAAAACTGTCTCACAGCAAAATGCATGTCCCAGAAAAGTTTGTAACTTAGATAACATCAAACATATTAAGTATATGCACCCAATCATTCCATTTTAGAAGCGATCATTTAGACCACGTTTAAATAGTGCCCCACTGTTAAACATCCATCTTTTTACCTTATAGGCTCAAATAATTTAAAATGTATTTGTTGGAAACAAATCTGCTTGTTATTCAGTGAAAGAAGTGTCACTGTGTATTTAGGTATCTTTTATATATATATATATACTTCCTTCATGTCTGTAATTTATTTCACTTAAATTGAATTTTTTGAAAATTGTATTCAATACAGAATTCCTCACAAAGACAACCAATACATCACCCACTAAGAACTGCAAATTATTAAACTCCTTGTTTTGAATATGGTAAGAGTTTATTGTGGAAAAATGTAATATCCCATAAATCATGGTTATTTTACATAGTTTGATCTCAACTTTTAAATGTAATGAAACATTAAATGATGCACCAACATTATACAAAATTATTAAAAATTGCTTCAGAATTATATTACGAAGTCACTGTCAAGGCACTCTGTTCAAATACCATTTTGGATGATTGCTGATTAGTATGGAGGGGAGATAGTCTTATTAAGTTGGGGGATTACTGAAATAAAACTGAGTATAATATTTCCACTACAGCTTCATTTGATTTATTATCTATATACCTGTGGACATATTGCTCAGTAAAAACATCGATGGTTCTGTCACAACTACTGACACATGAAACCTTTCTCTAAAAAAATTCAGTATTATTAGCAAAGAGCTGCTATCCAAAGTATATCATAATGAATATTCCAAAACTTAATTTTTTAAAATTAGAAAACTAAATTGAAATAGTGATAATGATTTTAAAAGGGAAATGGATTATATGACTATTAACTTTCAAGTCAGAGGATATTTTAAATCTGATATTTAGAGGGCAAGAAAACAGCTATTGAAAAATCTACCCCCCGGATTCACGAATCCTCTGTGTAAGACTTAATAAGTCTTACTCGGAGGCTGCAGTTGAATGGTATGACATCAGCGTGCCATGAATATGCATGAGGGCACGCTGACTCAACTGTAAGTCTTACACGGACCGTGTAAGAAAGCAGGGGGTGTGTCCGACTGCCGAGCAGTCTAAATGTCCATGCCCCTGCAAGTGTTTTAAAAGTAAAAAAAAGCAAATACACAAGAGCGAGTCCACTCAAATGTCCCTGTACCCAACACCACACTCCCTGATATTGTAAACCCCTATCACAGTTCTAAAACGCAAAACATTACATTTATTTTTTTAAATTCCCAAAATAGCTGCCCATATTTGTGCGTGTGTGTGCAGGTGTGCCCATTGCTTAGCTAGAGTTAGCAATTCTGACGTGGAAGAGCATAAGAAAGAATGTTTATGCAAATTACACCAAATAGCAATAGCGTAATGGTAGAGCATTCGCACAAAGAAGAGGCATTCACGGTTCGAGTCCCACCACTCCCCTTCGTATTTATTTTTTAAATCAGTATATGAAATAATACCTGACAAATATGTTTAAACATTACTAAAAAGCAGTGAAATGGCCAAAGTATCAGTGAACAAAATAAATATTTTAAAGGATCCTGATATAAAATTGCCTGCAGTTAAGCAGCATTTCACCCAGCGCAATAGAGTTGCCCATAGTTTAATAGCGCTTTACCCAGCACAATAGAGTTGCCCATAGTTTAATAGCACTTTACCTAGCGCAATGTGTTTGCGTGGACGTGTGCACCATGCCAACCAGGGCACTGTAGGGCACCGAAGAGCAACGTAGAGCAAAGTTGCTTAAATGCAGCCACACCCCCCTAGCCTGTCTGGATAGTATGAAATTAAAATGAATGACAAGGTTTGAACCGAGGACTCTGTGCATTAGAAGCAAAGTACAGAACCACTAAGCCATGACAACATAGGGTAAACAGCCACTGTTAACATTCATGTACTTACAAATGGTAGTTTAACCATTACTAAGCAGGTCTGCAGTCAGCCGAGAATTTAAAAAAACGGCCAATCACAAAAAAGGGCAGGAAATGTGGCATATTTAAGCCCCACAGGCGGGAATACACTCCATAACTGATTGTAGCTCACATCTGCAGTTAGAATGTCTGGTGTCGGAGAGGGAATACGCTTCCGAGTGCAATGTTGGGGCATCGAGGAGTCCAAATACATGGTTTGGCTCCTTGTCCACTGTCACTAGTCAAGACTCCTGCAGGGCCAGTTCCAAGGGATGGAGTACAAGGCAGAGGCTTGGAACCGGTTAGCTCGTGACCTCACCAGTGCCACAGGCGTTCCTCGGACTGGTGAGCAGGTCGGTCACCACCATGCAGACCTGAAGAGACGAAAGCAGGACCGCCTGAACCAATGGATGCAGGAGGCCCATGTGATGACGGATGCCCCACAACTGAGTATGTAGCCATGGAATGCAGTATGTAAGAATTGATAATGGAGTATGTATAATGGATAGGTATGTTGCAATATCCCTTCATTTACTTTACAGCTGCAGGTGACTGTGCTACGAATCAGCACACCTATGCTGATAGGCTGCTAAGGCTGTGCCACCAGGCAGGTTAGGGATTATTCTGCATGTATTGTTATATAACATATGGGAGAGAGCATGAAAGAAAGTGTTGTAGTCCAATAATACAGCCATAAAATTGCCTGAATAAGTCCTCTGCATGAACTGTCAGATAAAAACGTCAGAGAGGCAGAAAAAGAGTGTAGTGACCCATTAAGAAAGGTAACATATGTCTGGAATAATATCTCTGCTGGCACTGTCATATAAAATAAGTAAGTGAGCCTGAAAAAAAGAGTGTTCTAACCGATTAATAAAGGTATAATATGTCTTGAACATGTCTGCCATATACACCGTTAAAACAAATAAAGGAGTGAGCCTGTGGAAAAGTGTGCAATGTCATTAATAAAGGTCTAAAACCCAGAGTGTGCCTGTGTCACAGAGTCTGAATTGTTGCTGTATCCTTGCATTATACAAACAGTACTGTTTGAAAAGGTGCTGGCAACCCAGAGTTGTGCAGTCTCATATAAAGTGGGTGATGGAAGTGCTAGTAGCTGTGAAACAAATATACAGTCCACAACAGTCAGTTACTGGCTGGCATGAATAAGTAAACCTGGCACATGTGTAGCATGTTATTTTTTCCCCAGAAATGTGAGTGTGTGTCAAGAAATGCAGGGTTCTGTACAAATCAAACTGAAAATGTCATGTGAAAACATCCCAGATATGTAGATAAAGAAATATAACTGCATTCAAGAAATATGTAGCAGTAACATCTGCATCCTGGACAGTTAGTATGTCAAATATAGGTCAGGCATATATTAAACTAGCCAAACCCATTACACAACCTAATGTATGGTGGCAAGTGTAATAATACATGTAGGGGATATACACTTGCAGTCACTAGGAATGTAGTGTAGACTAAAAGGTCATTATAAGATGTTAACCAAGGTTTTTTTCTACACCCTACTGTATGTGCATAAACCATGCAATTCCACACCTCAATGGGTATGTGTAATCTTAAATATTTGTTGAGACATATGTCCTATTGTTCTATAAATATTTGCATTCACATTGATGCATGTGCCCTGTTTAAACACCACAATCATGGTGGCCTGTTGCTACCAAACATCCCTGCATGCTGTTGGACTATCCACTGTGGTTCAATATATGCATGTGTTATGCTTGCTGTTCAGCTGTTGTAACCTTGGTGTGTTGGTTCAATGGGAATATTACTGCATGCTGTTACAACTAATCTGAAATGCTGTTTTGCTTTTGTTGTAATTAAACACACCTAGTCACAGAACATATGGGAAGGCCGGTCCCAGCAGACCCACCTGTCCCTCCTCAGCTGGCGAGTGTACCTGGCACCAGCAGGTCCGGTGCCCAGCCCGGGCTCCGCTCCTCCACTGGTCCTGTGCCACCTTTGGGTGGAAGCATTGCAGGGGATGGGGCTCATCCCCTCATGCAAGCGTGGGCGGAGAAGGGCCACCTGTCACCCTTCGAAGGGTCCGGGCTGTGGTGCGTAGGGAGATCCAGTGTTCAGTCACTGATCCCCTATGCCAGCTCGAGGTGAGAGTGGAGTGTCTTATGGGTGAGCCTGCCCTTCCTATGCAGCCCCCAGCACAGCCACCCTCGGGGCTGTGAAGGTTCAGTGGTGACTGCCCATGGGTGGGGATCTCAGATCCACTGTTACCATCTGTGGGCTCATGGGCTTGCGATTTCCAAACATCCGACCCCGTCAATTGTGTTCACCCACCCCATGTGTCATACACCTCCCCTGCATGCGTCTTGTCTGTCTTGTCTGTTTACCTTCCCAACCTACCTCCCCGGACATACCTACTTCCTCTACCTCACTTCCCACTCTCACCTGAAAAAAAAAAAAACAGGGCAATCTGTACCCACAAAAATATTACACCCCATACATAACTGCCCATTTTGCACACATGTCCATCAGACAAACATGTAAGATGATAATTAGAATTGGCAATACAACATACTTTGTTGTCCTCACCCCTCTCCCAGGGGTGGAAGGTTTTAAATTTCACTCCAAATTAATTGCATATGCACAGCTGTTGCTGTTAAAGAAATGGGCAGCTATGGACCTTCCCTACACCCGTCCTGCACATCCCGAGCTTGTTTACCTACTGTCTGTCCCTCTTTGTGCCCCCTTTTTCACCACTTTCCTATCTCCCCATTTTCTTTTCTTTAAAAGAAATTAGCATGGGGGTTAGCAGGAGTAAGCACTTGTAAGCAGTAGTAAGCAGGATTAAGTGACTCTGCGCATGTGTACGCTTAGCTAAGCTTCACTAAGCATCGCGCAAACCTGCGCAAACCTGCTTACAACTGCTTAAAAGTGCCTTAGTCACTCTATGGCAGGGCCCTTGTTCTGCTGAGCAGCAAAAGAAAAAACCTCTGCCAGTCTCGAACCCCAGACCATTGACACAATAGACTGCATGAATTACCACTAAGCCACAGCAGATATACAAATAACTTGGTTCTGAAATAAATATATCATGCATTACAATGAGGAAATGTAAATGGAAATTAGGAATGGTATAACACAAATCCTTTTCTGTGGGTCTTTACCAGCAGTGGTTGTGGAATTCCATGACATGACTGTGAAAGGAGAAGCAGCCATCCTAGCAGGGAATAATGTTACAGTAGCACCTTACAAACACCACACAGTATCAGACCAGGATTAATACTGGCCACAGGAATACAGTGCAATAACCACATTTGTATGGCAGTTAATTGTGTAAGTCAGAAAAAAGTACATACTCCTATGTATCCTCTGTTAGTATTTGGAGGGGTGCGTACATGTCTACACTGAGATGTGTGTACTGGAAGCAGCAACATTCTGGTTTGAGTACAACATGCATATAACTGGCTGCAACCCTAGCATCAGATAAGAGACATATACCAACCTTCAGACTGACACAACAGTGTCCAGAGCAAATGAGCATGGGCCCCACCTTGGAAATCTGAAAGGGCTACGCCTACCTAACCTAGCATTTTATAGCAGTGGGCTGCAATCAAAGTGAGTAATGCAATCACCAAGCAGCAGGCTGCATGCAATTACTGAATAGTGGGCAGCAATTGGTGCAGAGGCTGTCACATGCACAAGTGCAGATACCTAGGAAAGCAGGCTGTACCTGCAGTCCACACATGCAATTATATCATTGCAGGTGCTGTGAGATGGAGAGTGAGAGAGAGAGAGACACGGACACAGACACAGACACAGACTGAGACAGAGACACAGACAGAACAGAACAGAGTGAGAAACAGAGACAGAAAGTTGAATAGAGAGCGAAAACCAAAATAAAACAAAAAAAAAAAAATACAAAACCGTAACACATGGAGCAGGGAAACACTAAGGTAAAGTATGTAACTCACATGTATATGTTGGCATGTTGTAGATGTTCCTGAAGAGTACTCTACACACTGCAAATCATCCATGTGTGGCAGCAGTATGTATCTATCTGTGTCTGCACATGTGCATAGGGCAAGCGACATACTGCAACTGTTAGTGAAGGGTGGACAGATATCTGTCAGTGAAGGTTGATATGTGCATATATCCACGTAGGTTATAGTGTGTGGCTTAGAAAACAGCATGCAGTGCGCAGGAGCGGCCTTAGGTCAACTGGTGCCCTAGGCAAAAAGGCTCCATGGCGCCCCTACCACACTTCCTGGTGCCCCCATCCCTATCTTACTACACCACTTAAATAGTGGAAAAGCACCCCTGCTAGAGCGGCACCCTAGGCGGCCGCCCAGTTGGCCTATGCCTAAGGCCAGCTATGGTAGTGTTGATATATGTCATGTGGTGGTTAAATCCTGTGGGACAGATTTGTCAGATCTGCTGTGTTACAGCCAGTGAGGCCTGCTAATGCTACAAGGGCTGAGGACACCCACATGCATTCTGCACAACACTGTGCAATTTAATCACATACCTGTACATCCAACAACTGTCACACAAGTGATATCCCCACCATGAAAGGTGGACTGTAAATGTACCTAAATGTATATCCATGTGTATAGCAATGGATATGTACATGTATGTGTATAGATATGCATGTATATTTTATATATATATATATATATATATATATATATATATATATATATATATATATATATCTACATATATAAATATATATATATCTATATCTATATATATATATATATATATATATATATATATATATATATATATATAAATATATATATATATATATATATATATACATACATATAGAGTGAGAGAGAGAGAGACAGAGATACACGGGTTCATATGTATCGCAACATGTGTGTGGTGACCAAGGCACGGACTGTAGACAAGTGTGATACTGCAGTGCCATTCCACCTTCCCAAAACAGTGTACCCATTAACTACCACATAGGTAGAGATTTACCTAACAGTGAAAGTGTGATAAGGGAACATGGGACACAGGTGGACAGCAGCCTCCGCTTTGATGACGACAGTGCCACACTACACCTGTAATCTGTCTGTGTGGTATGTGTCATGACAACAGGTGTGTCAGCTATGTAAGTATAGGGTAGAGTTCCCCTCTACTCATCACAATGCCCTGTGTGGTATGTACTTCACATGACAACTACACCAGGTGAACAGGCCATAGACAGACCCCCGAGAGGGTAAAACTGGCTGCAAACAGATGCCCTATGCAGACTGACTCACAAAACCACAACTACACTGTATTGCATACTGGCCACACAGAGGTGACCTCTGCCAGACATACAGAGGTATATCACACCCATAGCTGGGTGACAACCACCATGGCAACATATCACAATCCCTCAAGGATACACGCTCTAGGGCTCTAAACCTTGTCATCTCACTAAACGGCACATGCTGGAGGGATAGGTTCCCATCTCAGAGAAATGCCATACACTGGAATAGACCACATAGCAATAGCAAACAAGGCTCCTCCTTAGCAGTTGTTATAAATACCCCTGATGATTGTGTGAGAGATTGGTAATACACCCCAGGAAACACTTCTGTGGTTCAGGTTGGCAGAAGCAAGTGAAATCAAAGTACATGTGTGTCAAAGGCCAGGGTAGCATATGGCTAGGCTGACGTAGGCCCTAGGGCCAATAGCATATTAACTACCTATGACACTATGCACTCACACATGTACTTAATGCAATAGCTGCTATGTGAGGTTGAATAAGTGTAACGCTGAATGTGTGCAAGGTCTGTAAAGGTGTGATAGCTTAGTGTGATGTTGTATCTGACTTGGTAGTGCCTATCCTAGCTGTGAGGACAGCAACTGATGTGTAATGTACTGTTAGGCAGACATAGTATTACGGCAGATGATGTGACATAGTTCTCCGTTGACGAATGTGGTGTCTCATTGTAGGCTAAAGCAATACATGTATGCTTAGTGAGTGGTACTGCTGGTGAATCCATCACCAATATGAACTGTAGTACTACCTGAAGCAGTAGGCCTAAACAGCACAGTATGGTGTGTGTTCACATTGCTTGGAAACACTGTCATGTGTGTTTCCTGTAGTCTCCACAGAGGACAGAATGCAGACATAAGGGTGTATAAGTTGTGGCACACAGTACCGTATGGTACACAGGTAATGCTCATCTGTGTTGGCATACAGTGGTACGTTGTATGTTTGCCTGATGTGTGTGTGAGTATGCCTGTACAATGGCTGCAATCATATGTGTGTTACAGGGTAAATGTGTGTATTCAGCAACATATATAGTCTGATACAGCAATATGCCACCTATAGTAACAACTGGACACATCTATTAGGCAGTGCTATGACATCAATGACTAGGGTGGTTGATTGGTACTACTGTACCTGTACTATACATCCATTGCAATGGATGACATCTCTGTTCGTGCATCGGTGTGATATATACCCCTGTCTTGAGGTTGTGCAATGTGTCACAAACAGTGTGTCGGGTACTGTTGTATAGTGGTGTGATATATAGAGTGTACCAGGCAGTGTTAGTTAGTTGTGGCCTGAGAACCAATAAGTGGTATTGAACATGTGCAACCTCTGACAGACAATAGGATGGTATATATGTCAGTAAAGTGATATCTGTGGGTAAAGGTGTAAAGTGTGACACAGGCCACTCTCACACATATTGTTCATATCTTTTTCATCCAGATGGCCCACCAACGCAACCCAGCGTATACAGTGGATGAGGAAGAGGTGATACTCGACAGTCTATTGCAGTGGTACACAATCCTCTTCTCCAGAAGCAGCCAGCACCAGCAGGAGTGGACTGCACTGTGGCAGGAACTTGTTCGTCGGGTAAATGACATAGGCATGCATAACCGGACATATGAGCAGGTACGCCGTCACTGCAGTGATTTAATTAGACAAGTCCGGCAGCGTGCATCTGATATCCAAAGACAGCAGCTTGCCACAGGTGGAGGGGTGGCCATTCATCCCCCCTCACCAGAGTGGAGGAGCTGCTCCTAAGCGTGGTGGCTCCTGGACAACAGCTACATCAACCACTGATGTGTGTTGTAATGGAGGCCAGAGCCATCCAGCACATCCACCTGGAGCAAGCAGGTAACATGCCCAATCTGTAGACTACAGTTAACTGTATTGTTAGATTATGTGTACGGGAGATGTGTACTGTGTGTTTAGCAGTTCAGCTGCCTAGTGTTGTGCAGTATGGATAGTTTGCATAATATCCCTACACCTGTGACTGCTGACTGTTGGTGTACTGCAGTTTAGCATACCCACTGTAGCAATGCCACAGTTGTGGCCACTGACAAACCTTCTAATATTCTCGTAGGTCCCTCTGGTGTGATGGCAGGGCAGCCAATCCATGCTGGTGAGTATGTTATACCTGCAATGTTGGTAATGAAATATGCATGTCATAGGTGAGGTGTAGGCCATGTACACATAACACACTTACGCATAATGCATGCCGTGCATGTTTGCTGTGAGACATTCCACAGCTCAGTAATGTCAGTAGTTGCCTCAATGACATGCAATACACAGAGCATGACACACAGTTGTGGCAACCCCGTACTGCACATTGGATAGGCATAGTTGCAACACCTGTACACAACATAACACATTTATCACATGCAGTACACAAAGTCATGCTACATATGGCATAACCACAAGCCTGCTGTAAGGTCACACTTCAGTATCCCACATGTCATCCACACACACATGACGTACCTCGGGGTAGAGGTCTATCATGGGGCTGTGCAACACTCTTCAACACATAACACAGTCATGTTAGGCAATGATCCCTACTGGGCACCTCATGCACCCATGTACAAAGTGGCTGTGTATTAGTGAACGTATCCACGGCACTGCATTTCAGGTACAGCATGTTAGGCGGTGGTCTGTCACACAGTAGGAGCCATGAGTGACCACCAGATACATGATGATGATGATGGCACATGGTTCTACACCCCATCCGGTTACAGTGACCACAGTACTACACATAGCAGTCTTTGCTGTGCACCTCATTGTTCTGTGTGTGCAAACATGTGCACCTATACACACCATGCATAGCATGTTGTGTGTGTGCTTACATATGCTAGTATACACGTCAGTCGCCATCTGTACAAAGAATCACATATATGTCCTGGAATGCTATTGGGTGTATAGGTCACATGACTCACACTGGGTATGTGTGGTGTTTAATGTTGCAGTCGTGCAGCATGCCATGTCATGGCTGGCACTGATTTATCTGCAATATGTCCCACACTCACCATAACTACTGTACAATGTCCATGTCGAGCATTGGGATTCCTTCACGTCTACATGCACCACTCATCCCATGTCTGTACATTGCATGCACTTGCTACACCTGTGCCCACTATTATGTGCTATGGACACAGACACTGTCATCAGACATGGCAATCTATGTGTCACACAGATAACACATGCAGCCATGGTATGTATACCATTGAGTGATGGTGCACATGACATTGCAGAGCAGATAATACTTGCAGAGCAATGTTGTGTCCATGCACACACTCTGTTCCAGGGTGTACGCAATCACTGAACAACTACACACACATGCATCAAAGCCATGTATAATGTCATTAGATAGGGCTGTCTACACATGCATTGCATGCTCTTGAGCAATACCTATTCTGCATGCTAACACGTGTGTGGTGACTGTTTGCTTTGTGATACTGTCACCCGCCATCACCCACTATTGTGTATGTGTTGGACTGCTGGTGTGTGTGTATGTGCTGTGGTGAGCAGTGTATTTATGTGCATGTGTGCATGTGTGCATTTGTGCATGTGTGCATGTGTTCATGTGTTCATGTGTGCATGTGTGCATGTGTGCTAACATCATGTACAGATTGTAAAGTGTATTTGCTGTCTTCCTTCCACAGGTGCTGAGTTAGGGGTGGCTGAATGCAGCAGGGAACCTGATGTCACCGTCACTAATAGTGGAGATGATGAGACATGTATTGTGGCACAGGAAGGTCTGACAGGGTCTGCCATTGGTCCACCAATCGACACTACACAGCGGTCAACCCCATCTATGCACACACTCATACTGCCAATACATCCCCCATCACCAATGGCCTTAGCTGAGGGACAGCATACAGTTGGCATTGACCAGGAGAGTGTGGTACCTATGGCACTTGCATCCCCTCACAGCAGCCATAGCCGGATGACTGGAATGGTACCACATAGGCGGATGTCCAGGGGTTCTCGAGGGAGCACCACTGGTCGTATTGCACCTGGCAGACATGCCCCCAGAGGTATTACAACCTCCAGTATGTTCCGGGCTGTAATGCAGGCACAAGCACATATGGAAGAGTACACCCGACAGGGACTAAGGACGCAGAGGACCCATTACACTGCTATCAATGACAGCATCCGTGACCTTGCCTGTGCCATCCGGAATTACACTGAGGTCATTGATAGCTGTTGGAGGGAGACATTAGATGTCCTCCACAATGTGTTAGCCATGAGCCAAGACTGTGCGGGACGGATAAGAAGCCGACGCGGATGCATGCCAGCAACGGCATCAGCTGGCAGTCGTCACGGATGGACCACGGATCACAGCCACTCCCATAGTGGCAGTGCAAGCCCTAGCAATGCTGGGGCTGGCCTGTCCATTGACTGTCCTACTAGACCACATGCACATGGCACTGGCCAGTCCCAGCAGGGACATGGGTCCAGTCATCAAACCTCTGCCTCTGATGACAGCACCCAGTCAGGGTTGGTACCCGATACTGCCCGTAGCACCCCTGCTAGGCACAGGTACCATGTCCGTGGCCGGAGACAGTGATCTGTATGGCCTAGCAGGTACAGTCTGTGGCTGTCCCACATGGTGGAGTTGTGTGCATGCAGACACACATTTACCATACAACTAGGGCTCACACATACACACACACATTACATCAACATTGGCCCATGCAGTACTGTTGTCCCTCACACACACACACACACACACACACACACACACATGCTGATTGGATGGGTCAATGTCAGACTCTGGCAAACCTACAACACACCCTGTACATATGATGACATCTGTGCCACCTCCTGTCATTTGTAACATTGATGCAGGAACAGGCTAACATGGTTCTGATGCACAGGGTGACATTATAGCAGTGTAGCAATAGTAGCAAGTTGACAACAGGAAAGTGTAATGATATCCTTGTAGGTATACCTGAGCAGGCATTATGCATCACAGCTGTGATAGTCATTGTAGCATTGTTTACACCAGTGTTAGTCCTGAGTATGTAATGTCCACCCATGTGCCACTTGGCTAAAGTGTACAGTGTTGCCAGCATGTGTTAGTGAGTGTAAAGTACGTGTGTGATGTGTGCATTACAAATTAGTGGGTGTACATCTGTGAACATGGTGTGTGCATACTGTCTGCATGTACGTGCATAGTAGACATGTGGGATGTGCGACATACCCTGTTCTACACATTGTTAACATCTCCTGGTATCTTTCAATGGCCAGTATGCATTCTACTACAGATATGTACTAACATGGGTACACATGTGTGTATGACATGGGTTGGCACTATGCTGTGGGTAATACTGTTGATATCTGTCACTGATCTGCAGTCTGGCAGTATACACCATCTCAACAGCATGAATATAACCAATCATTAGATGATGTCCTGACAAATGACTCACAGTTGTAGGAAACTCAGTAACAGTTGGATCCTTCCAGTACTATACAATAACAGTAACCAGTGGTATTGACTGCCACACGCTCCTGGGACCACACCTGTGTGGCATATAGCCCTCTTAGGTACACGCAAACACACTAGGGATATGTCCATCCACATCTGGAAATGCATGCATTGGCCTACACTGCATTCCATGTATGGGACGCATATCCTACACAAGGGTATCATACAGACAGATACCTGTTGTCCAATACATGCTGTATAGCAGTAAGCTGTCTATGGCATATTCATCCACATTTACTATACATACTATCCCGACAGTACCACATAGGTGGTAGCCCTCAACATGTATGTGGGGTACCAATGTGTACAGACAGACACGTGTTATGTCATCTGTCCCTTGGTATCCACATATCCATAGGTATTGTGGGGTCCCTCGGTGTTTCACATAACACATTAGGGGCCAGCATGCATATCCACAGGGCTGGTGTACACCTATAATGACTGTCCATTATTGGCAGTCGTTGTTGTGTATGAACATGTCTGACATATACCCCGGCAATTACCCTCACTCACAGTACTCTATAGTATGTGTCATGGGTGTGTGTGGCAGAGATGTCCTTGGCCACAGATCACTACATTGGCCGGGCTTGATACAGACATACACATGTGACCTATGATTTGTGAAGCAGCGGCACAATCTGTCGAAGGTTACAAATGTATTCATGTCGTATGCAGGCTTCACACCTATGTACCGATTGAGGTCACATGTACACATATTTATTTGACATGCCGATACCCATGTGTGCAATGCACATACTGTTTGAAACATATGTCATACCGTAGTAAAAGCAAAACACACACTGCATTGACCACCTGTGGCACACACACTCAGCATTTGCAGGACTCAAACCCCTACATAACTATGTTATGATGCTAGAGAGATACGCATTAACACGGCGCGCTATATGCATTACTGGGTGGTTTATGTTCTCCTTGAATATTTGTAGGATGCTGACATCATCAGACTTTCCAAAGAGGGATGTACCTCTTTTAATGTGTTTTCCCAGTCTCCAAAATGGCTACTCCTCTCAAAGGAAACCACACACATACACACCCCCCACACACTTGGCGTTTGCAGGACTTAAACCCATAACTAACTATGTTATGATACTAGAGAGATACGCATTAACACAGCGCACTATATGCTTTACTGGGTGATTTCTGTTCTCCTGGTATATTTGTAGGATGATGACATCATCAGACTGGACATGGTAATGTGTGTACACATTGTTTTTCAATCCCAGGAATGATCCGTGTAGGTAGGCATTTATCAACAGCTTGTACAGAACCCCATGAGTCTCACCTTGTGTGATCTATCTGTGGACACATTGACATCATTTCATATGTCAACACATATCTATGCACAGATTGTTGATTTTGTGGATACGACATGTGTCTGTGATGTTGATGAAGAGCTGTTCAAAGTCTATGTGGGACATGTGTAGCTCTGTTCCATAATGTATGTCCTGGGTGGCTGCCTTGCAGATGGTGTAGCATGCTTGGGAATCATGATCTGCACATGAACATACCACAGTTGGTAGGGTTGTGTGTTTGTCGGTTTCCAATAGCTCTGTTTATCACGTCTGCCATGATGCACTCCATGGCTTTGCAGATCAGACTTTATGGGCTTACTGGACTATACTTCCCATGGTGTGTTGTGCACCCACACATGTGGGGAGTGCCATATGTTGCTGTAACACATTCAATGGTTCCAGGTCCTGTGGAGTGGATGATGCTCAACAGACTGTTCAGGTGCAGGGTCTGTTTGTTCTGCAGTGTATGCTTGACACATATTGGGAAACAATGTAATCCAATTGCAGCCATGTTTTTGGCTTTGGGGGAGCTGTTCAGCCATTCTACACGTGATATCTCCTGGTATGATGTCAGGGACTATCGCCTGTGGGAGGTGGGTATGTATACATGGGCCTGTCTGATAGGAGGTTGGCAATGTCAGTAAGGTACAGTTGTCCCTGACTCAACACATATATGCGTGTACATTACTATTTATTACATAGCTGAAGGACATGTCACGATTCTCAGTCTGGACTCCTTCTCAGCTACTCTTTACAAAACACGAACAGACCTGACCATTAATACCGGTTATACTCTTTTACACACTTAACACCCTACTGATCCTTTGTGCTCAGGCTACAGAGTATGTCATCATAATACACTGGCATGTCCAGGAGTCAGTTTAATGTGCACTCTCCAGTCCAGCTAGTGAATATTGTGGTTATGACACAATGTCACATCTGCCTCATGTACACAGACAACCCTCTCCTCCTCACATCACACTCACATATATGTGGGAGATGTAACAATATTGACATACAGGATGCTGAGCTCTCTCAACCCATGACTGGCAAAGTCTATCAGGTGGTGAGGGTGACCACACACACCACATATCAGTCTCATATACACCGATAGTGACAGCATACAAACCACATTATCACACATACACATATTCGGAGGCTCTACATACACTCTGCCTAAGCAGCAGAGACCTCCAAAGCAGACACACATACAACTGTTACCCCACTACAATGCCCACATGTCACACAGTTCACAATGTCAGTGTGCCACACAGTCACTGCCCTTTGGGCTAAACAACACACCTGATACACTTGTTATAGGTGACACTTAATGTCAAACACACTGTCGTCCCACTCACCAGGCCAAACAAGGGAATAGTCACTTTGAGCTGTCTCTCAGGTGCCAGGATCCGCCACATAACACATGCACTCAGGTCACTCCAAAGCAAGTCCAGGACTGGCTCCATCATTGTCCATGCTGGTGCGTACAACCTCAGACATTCCTTCCTGGACCACATGACATGAAACATAGAGGAACTTTGTCATCATGTAGCCCAGCCCAGTATTAACCTGACCTTGTCTAGCATCTTACACTCACCAAGTATGATGTCACAGTATACCAACACACTGATCACGTTTAACAGTTGGCTAACATATTGGTGTTATTCAAAGGGGATACAGTGTCTGTCACCCTGGGGTGACATACTCGACATGCCACGTAGCTTCACTATGGACAGCTTGCACCTGTCACCCTTGGACTTTTGAATACTGGCTAGGGCACTTGCTGCCACCAAACTGCCTTATTTAAGCGGGGCTCAAAGGACAGAACCACCTCCATAAACATTACAGAGTACACGACACTGAGGGTAATGCTGCTCAACACCAGATGTATTACCCTCAAATTGCACCCACTCAGGAATTTCCTAAGTATGGAGGATAGCAATATTTGTGCACTAACAGACACATGGTTCAGGCTCCCACATGCACACCAGCACTACCAGGTTGTATTTCGTACCATGCTTTCTGACCACATAACTCGGAATGGCCAACACAAATAGGGGGTGTATCCATATACATCACAGATACACATTCCTCTGGGTTGGTAGCACTGCACAAAGCATCACAGACCATACATATGCACCCAACATTGTGAAAACCAGCCTTTTGGTTTGTTGCCTGCTACAGACCACACTCCCCAACTCAGCAACCCCACTCAGCTTTCCTGGGAACATTGGACAATATGAAGATCTCCTGAAACACCATTATATTGGGTGACGTCAAATACCCACACAGTGACTGTGGATAGTACTCAGGCCACAACACCCTCGACCAACAGTTGCTACTATTTCTACACTCATATGCTATGGCACAACCGGTCACCACACCCACATGAGTGGACAACATATCAGACATGATCATCACCGACATGGGGACTCTATGTTCCACACCTGCGATATACCCCTCATTGCTAAGGGCAGAGCATACTTTATCTCACTGGACATCCATATCCCTTCCCCACACCCATCCTGGGTAATGTTGGTGAACTTCCCAAAGGAAAACGTCACACTCTCCAAACCACGGTGGTATCCTTCAGAGACCCTGGGTCAGTGGTAAGTATGGCTCAGACTGCTGTATCCTTTACATACACATTCTATGGACACCTAGTGGACGGGGTGGATCGTTACATCCAAAATAACAACTGGACTCATTCCTGCAATGGCAGTGGACCTGTGTGGTAGACCCCAGCCATTCATACGCTTTACAACAAATGGAGGAAGCTACTACATGATAGAGCACAATCCCAGACAGGGAAGGCATCTGTGATCTGTACCAGCAGACAGCTACAATCACTTGGGTAATTATGTCAGGCATGCTTCTAACGGACAATTGCACCAGACACGCCGGACACTCACAAGGCCTTCTTCAGTCGATTCAGGTACCTGGCTGGACACACACTGATATGCTGTGTGTTACTGCATACTGACTAAACATACCCTGAACCCACTGACATTGCCATCATCCTGGCAAACAGGTTCAGTGCAGATGTGTCCCCCACATCCCCCCTAAGGTGGTACTGTCCATACCAATAGAGTGTAACCTGCCAGACATCATGAGTAAACAGGTGAGTGCTGCCCTCCCCACAGCGGACAACACAGCATCAATAGGACCAGATGGTGTCCCGGCCTGTGTCGTACACAGCCTTCATGACAGACATAACACTCACATTACGTCACTGTTTGACATAAGAGTTACTGCAGGATATGTACCCATGGAATGGCATACAGCGATAGTGGTCCCGCTCCACTGAATACTGCCATAACAGACCACAAGCAATATCGGCCTAAAAGGCTAATTAGCCTGTTCTGCAAAGCTATGGGGTGTATTGTAATGGGACTCATGCACATAGACATGGGAAACCTACAGACACTGGGTCCTACACATTACAGCATTGTTGTAGGCAGATCTTGCCTGTTGGACCTCTTCATATTCTTTCAACAGTTACCAGGTCCAGCAGTGTTGGGATGGTTGTTCACACAGCCTGCCTGGACCTTGCACAACCCTTCAACACAATACCCCGCTCGGCCATTATGCATAGGCTCACCAGCATCAATATCGACACATATCTGACACGATGGATTGCTACCTGGATCAGGGATAGCACCCACATGCTCAGTGTTGCAGATGCCATGTCTGGCTATGCACCAATTGCACATGGCATCCCACAAGGCTCAGTCCTGGGACCTCTCTTGTTCAGTATATATCTGTGTGATGTACAGGCTATCACAGGAGGGATATGGCTGCCTATGTTCGCAGATGACTGCAAACTGGGTGCCATAATCAGCTCTCCTGCTGGCACATGCATACTCATACAGGGTCTCACAGAGATAGGTTGAATGGTGCCTGAGCCATGGCCCATGGCTACATGCCATTAGTTGCATAGTCATCCCCTTTGAGGATGACAAGATGCCCACACATTACCACGTAGGTTGTAATCTATTACATACAGTAGTGGTTGTTATGGTTTTGGGGACACGACCTGTTCGTACTCTCGCCTTTGACAATCCTATTGCCATAATGGTTAGACAGTACATCTACATAGCCCATCATATCCCGCATGGTTTCACATGTTGATCACGTGTGGTCATTGTGCCCCTATACTCTTCATGACCATGCTTGGTTACTATGCCACATTTGGGATGTACCTTACCTGACACCTGAAGCAACTGTAATGGCCACAAACGTTACTCATCAAGCAGATGTAGGGACTCACACAGATGCCCTGCACAGTTCCGATACAGTAACTCCAGCTATACTCAGTCACTTACCACCTACACGGATGTGTTGTGTGCCTGTAGTTGCAGGCAATATCTGACCCAGACTTACTGAACATGTTCCACCTCAGGATATCCGACTCCCTCGGAGCTACACACTTCAGGGACATATACCTCAGCACTGATGTTAAAAGGACATGCTGGGGGGACAGATTATTATCAGAAAGCCTCCATTCACTCAGGAGTGTAGTCCCAGTTTTGCATAGGCAGAGCGAGCCACTGACCACCTACAGGTGACATCTTGACATGTGGATGGGTGATCACACATTTACCCATGGGATATCTTCTGGGTCCCTGCTAGACAGAGGCACAATACACTCAACATAAATGGGCTATCTTGTGTGACCTACTATTCAGAGGCACAGTGTTCTTATTTGACTGGGTTGCAGAAGCCAAACACACTCTGGCTATGCTTGTATATGCCCTAGGGCAGATAGCTTAGTATCAGCCTCTGAACCTATGATAATTTTCATGATGCACAATGTTTATTGCTGATACTGTTTGCAGGTTTTTATCATCTTTGCTTACACACTTTCTATGAACCGCTTAGGTATCTGCAGAACATATTTGCTTATGGCAAGGTTCCACTATATTATTTACGTGTCTGTTGTCATATCAGTGTGTGCACAGGGCAGATTGCTGGGTAGTGAGAGGTTCCTGGGTTAACACATGCAACTACCTGCTATGTGTGGCCCAGTGCTGTACTCCAACATGGCCTAAGTGTGTGAGCATGCCCAGTTCAGACTGTCAGTATTCTGTTGCCTGACATTTGTCTCATGTATGCAAGTGTGTGAGCATGCCCAGTGTGACCTTTCAGTATGTTGCTGTCTGAGGCCCACTACATTTGTTGATGTATGTCTACATGTCCAGTATTGACATTTGTACTGTGTGTGTTGAAAGTCAGGTTCTATTCTTACTGCAGGACTCACCTTTGTGTCATAACTCGACAGGGATTATGCTGTGCCTGCAGGGTTTACATGAAATACTTTGCATAGACTTATCGACATTTCTTCATACAGGCTAACCACTGCAATACTGTTATGGTTTAGTGGTTCAGTACTATGACTATAGTGCACAGTATCCTGGGTTCGAGGCCCATTGCCACTTATATTTTCATACTGAGCAGACCAGACTGCATAGGGGCCAGTAGAGCAAATATGAGCATGTTGGCTTTTGTTCAGCTATGCCCTACCTAGACCCAGCTTGTCCAACATTGCTCAATATTAACCATCATTGCTGGACATTGGCCAATATTACGCTACATTAACCACATTTGTAGTAGTTGGTGTGTGCAATTTTGTTTACATATACTTCATGATGGTAAATGCTGTTTAGCACTGCTTTATATTGCTTAACACATGGCAATCATGCCTCAGGTGTTGATGCAGGGCTGCCTATGTCGGATGCACATACTACACTCCCTATACATGTTTGAAAGCAGGTAGAGTCAACGTAGGCATCCCTTTTACTATATGTGCAGGTCAGAGAGAGGTATCATTTCCAGAATTCCTACTGAGACAGTGTATGTGCTATGTGTTGCCTCTTTGCCAAGGCCAAAGCATACTGGGCACACCTCCTTCTGTCTACTGGGGCAGGCTCAGGTTGTTCCTCCTCCGAGTCACGCTCTGCCTGTGATGGCCTTGGCAATGGTGGGGGGCTGTTTGGCCCAGGCCTATGCTGGTCCTGCTGCAACTGTTTTTGCAGGATCATATTATGTAGCATAACACATACCATGACAATTTGGGTACATGTAGTTGGTGAGTACTGCAAGGCTCCACCAGATGTGTCCAGGCACCAGAACTGTGACTTGAGCAGCCTAAACACACGCTCAATTACATTTCGTGTTTGTGCGTGTGCCTCATTATGGCGTTCCTGTTCAGGTGTGTGTGTGTTTCTGATGGGTGTCATCAGCCATGGTTCCAGTGCATAGCCAGCATCCCCCACTAGGTGACCATGTGGGATGTCTCCATTGGCAAATGTCTGGTACAGCTGCATCAGATGCCAGATATGGGAATCATGGTAGCTTCCAGGGCAGCCAGCACACACATTCAGTATTATGCCCTGGGCATCACACACGACAGTTGTTGGAGGGGAAGCCCTTGCGGTTGAAGTAGACCCTACCCCACTCACCGGCTGGTGCTTTGATGCATATGTGCGTGCAGTCTATTGCACCCACTACCTCAGGGTGTTCTGCTACTTGCTGGAAGAGACACATATTGCTAGCCAATACCTCATGGGAATTGGGGAAATATACATGATCACCGACATGTGCTGACATGGCATCCAGGAACTGGTGCAGTACCCTGGATGCTGATGCCTGTGATATCCCCATCATATCACCAGTTGGTCTCTGGAAGGTACCTGTTGCTAATATTCTTAGGCCAACACATACCTTAGTTTCCACTGGGATGGGTTCCCCTCTGTTGGTTCTGTGTGTGAGGCATGGCCTGCACAGCTCAACAATTTCCTGCAAGAGGTCTCTGTCCACTCTATAGCGCTCCACTATCTCCAGCTCATGTTGCCCCTGGTAGGTAACCCTGGGCCTGCACACTCTTCTCCGTCTCCTCATTGTGGATTGTCCAGCAGCATTTGCATTATCACCACCCTCAGCATGTTGCATATGTCGCCTTATAACAGCAATGGCAGCCCCTAACATTTTTTTGTCTCAGTGAAGCTTTTTTCAGTTTTCACTTCTATTAGCTTACTGCAGTGTTGCAGTGTCTCTTAAGAGAAACATAATGGACTGTTGTTTGCAGAGATTTAAGTGCTGGGCAGGGCTAGTGTTCTGCCTGGGTAATTGCCTGATTCTGATTGTTTTCACCTGCTAGCTCTGCTAGTACTCCCTGGTAACTTCCACTATTTGGTGTGCTTCCTTTTTCATTTCTGTTTCCTCAGGAGGGGGAGCGCCGCACACACAAGCGCAAACACGCGCACAGCAGCTAACACGCACGCACACATGCTTACACGGACTAAAACTTGCTTATTCTTTTTAAAATGCACGCACGCTGGTGCAAATGTGCTTACAACTGTTTACACAGCCTTACATATGAAACAAAACTGTGAGACAGCAATCCGTCTCTGCTAGGTTGACAGTCAAGTTGTGAACAGGACTCGGCACAAGGAATTAAAAACTGTTTATTAAAAGTACACTAAATAACGTGGTAAGCACTTTCATCTGCAAAAGCAGACTTCTTCAGACCACTTTACATCAGTATAAAATACATATTTTAAAACTTTTTGGCGCCAAATTCATTAGTAATTAAGCAATCACTTCCTTTTAAAGTGCCAATGCAAATGTTATATTAACAACACAATAAAATACATTAAAAATTGATTAAAATACAGTATTTAATAATAACTACTGCCATAAATTGTGTTAAATATATTGACTATACAAATGTATTAATATTGTAAAAATAATAACATAAATGTGTACACTGAATATGTACTGTAAAAACAACTCTGCCTAAAATATACTGAAAATCAAACTGCGCTGAATACACACTGCATAAAATGTCAATGAAGGGGTCATAACACCAAAAAAATATAATAAATATATAAATATATAAAGAAAGAAATAAAGAAAGAAAAAGGAGGTGTAAAGGCTAAATATGTCACTAACATCACATATCACACATACTACATATGTTGGTTTTATGTCAGTTAAAATTCAACATAACCAGCATCTTATAATAACTGCAATAAAGGTTTGATAGAAATAAATTCATTGATACCAGGGAACTTTGTGGCATTAGTCATCATCTGCCACATACTTTCTCTTTTTCCAAGGAGTGCCTTGAAATTACCACCCCGTCGTGAAATGACTACCTGATCAATTATGGCAAATCTGAATACATGAGTATCACCATGCTCCTTTATATGTCTGTATAAGGCATTTTTGGTGTCTTGCACCTTAATCCTATACAGATGTTCATAAATCCACTTTCTAAATTGCCTTTCAGTTTTCCCTATATAGAAAGCTGTACAGTTCACACATTTAGCAAGATATACTATACTGGTGCTATAACAGTTCCCTTTCTTAAACTTAATGTAAGTCCTATTAATGTCATTCAGTTTACATCCCTTGCTCTCATCTATAGCAAAACATTGTCTACATGAAGCGCATTTTTTGGTAAAGGCATCCTGTTTCTTATGGTTCAGATTGTTTTTAGCACTCTCCAATATTCTTTTTACGTTAAACCCCATTTTATATACACAACATGGTCGATCACCAACTACATTTTTCACTTCTTCATCAACAATTAAAACATTCCAATGTCTAAACAAAATGTTTTTAATTTCATTTACATGTGGAGAAAACATTAATACACATACTTTGTTGGGCTCAAACCTATCCACTTTGCATGACTGAGTAACATTGTTATAGTTGTGTACCGTTCCTAATATCGGGGGGTATTTTTTACCCCATTCTTTTATAACATAAAGAGTAACATCATTCAATAATGGTAAAGAGTAGTCCCTGTTAATGAACATATTCTTAATAAAATTTCTTTCTTTGACCATTGTATCATAATTAGAGGACATCCTTGCCGCCTGAATACATTGTCCTTTAAAGATGTTTTTTTATATATGCTTAGGGTGATTACTTGAGTATTCCAAATACCTATTTGAGAAAGTTTCTTTTCTAAAAATCTCTGACTGAAACCCAGAGTCAGTGTGTCTTATGTACGTATCCAATAAGCAATGCCTTCCTTGTTAACTTTATGCGTAAATTTCAAAAAACTATTGGACTGATTTAGATGTACCATAAATTCATTGAAAAGTTCATTTGGTCCATCCCATAACAGAAACATATCGTCCAAGAATCTTGTATAATATACAACATGTTGAAAATATATACTATTAAATAAACACTGATTCTCCCATTCTAACATAACTAAATTCACAAAAATAGGAGCACATGAAGCCCCCATAGCCACACCTCGTGTCTGTTTAAAATACTCACCTTCAAAATAAATGAAATTATTATCCAATACTAATTCCATCATGTCAGTTATCAGATTAATACGGTCCCAACTAAGGTTAGAATATCTTCTTAAACTCTCACTAAAATATTCAAGACCTTCTGTTTTAGGGATGCAAGAAAATAAGTCTATGACATCTATGATAATGTATAGCAGGCTCTTTTTCCATTTGTCTATAGTGAGAATAGACAAAAACATCCATGAGTCCTTTATAAGGTGCGGTGTATTCCCATATGTATGTTTGACCCATCTATCTATAGCTACTCCTATATTGTAGGTCTTAGATTTACTGCCCGAAATAATTGGGCAAAATGGAGGGTCTACAATATCCTTATGGATTTTAGGTATGCCTACTATTGTTGCAAGCACAGGGAAATCAACCTTTAAAAAATTGTAAGTGTCTACCATAATCCTGTTGTCAATAAGATACTCTTCCAGGGCTAGATCAATCTTGTGATATCCTATGTTGACTTCATTAAGAGACACTATTTCATAGTTTCCTGTCTCATTTAAAATACTTTGTATGTTATTGACATAATCCATAGTGTTGAACAAAACTATCCCAGCCCCTTTGTCGGGTTTCATAACCAGTATATCTTTATCACTGACCAACTCATTCAAACACTTCCTTTCTTTAGGGGATAGATTGTCATAGAAAGAAGAGGTCTTACTTCGCTGATTATATCTATATATATCTAAACAAGTGAGATCCTCAAAATTTAAAACATTTCTGTGTGCCATAGGTATATAAGTACTTTTTTTCTTAAGTGTTTTTAAAGGTAGCAGCTCGACATTCTTTTGCATAGTAAGTGCCAAATTGAGCTTGCGACAAAATAACTTTATCTCTGCTATCATATCAGTCAAGTTAAATTTAACTGTTGGTATATATTTCATACCTTTCATGAATAAAGAAAAATGTTCTACCTGGATATTTAAACTAGTATAGTTAAATATTTTCATATCTTTATATGCAATTACCACCTCATCATCTGATTTATTATGTACCAACACAGGTTCTGTAGTGAAAACAGCTTCCGGTTGTGGGGATAAATCATAATTATTTACTACGTCACTATTTACCATCTGTTTTGATGGTTCCTTTGTTGATAATTCCTTTTGTGTGAAGGTGTGAAATATCGTCCCCCTGAAAATTTGATCCAAATTCTTTGTGAGTCTCCCTCCTATCTGAGGCTTCATAGTGATATTCCCTATCAGTCTCTGATTTCCATAGGTATGCCCTATGATAGTGATATTGTTGCATGTCACGTGACAATTTTTTATTCTTCCTATCAAATATTTTGGCTGCTCTGTTTTCTGCTAATTTAAATTGTTTTTCATATAAATCCTTCCATTGGGGGAACACTAAATCAGTTACAATGTCATTGTTCAACTTCTCAACCTCATTAACTAACACACTTAATTTCTCATCATTCTTTTTTATAATTAAATTCATAAAACTAATACCAAAGCTATCAAACATTTTATTGAACTCCATCTTAGTATCTATATCCAAATTTATGGTGCTTTCTACTTGGTTATATCCAAATTTATTCCCATAGGCATTTTAAAAAACCTTAAGCCCATTGGTACAATACCTAAATTAATACAGCCTTACATATGCTTACTGTGGCATACACGTGCGCACACATACTAACATGCGCGCATACTGTCTTACTCGGGTTTACTGCACGCTCAGCAAGAAACTTTGGTGTTATCCACGGCATACACCTTCGATTTCTTGACTTTACCTGGCCTACCTGTTGGCACTCCTCTTTCACTATTATGTAAATGTAAGCTGACACATGTCACTCTGCTCCAATGAGCTTCACTCCTTTCATACATACCCCCCACGTGATATCACCTATCTTCCACTCTGTTACTCCCCTTATCCTACTCCTACACTCCACTGACTGTGCTCATTTGCTATGTAAACTTGCAATTCACTATCCTAACTCTCATTTGCATAGGATTGCCTACTAATGCTTAGTTACAGCTCTTAGACTGAGCGTCCCCCCTTAGCAACCTCTACTCGGTGGCCATGTTGTCTTCAGCCTGCCATTCCCTTGCATTGTAAATTCATTTTAGCTATAAAATCCACATTTGTGGATCTTAATTATTAATTTTCTGCTTTTTAGAGCACAGCTCATTTGTGCGGCGCTCCGCTACAGTTACACCCCGGAGATCGGGATAAAAAAAAAAGTTATTTTATTTTTAATTTGCATCCCTTCCTGTTGCCAATGGCCATATTGTTGGCCATTGGCATGCTTTCTCCTGTACATGCAATGCTTTATTTCCAGCTGACATGGCTCCATTTTGCTATTTGCAGAACCGTACTCAGTTATCAACTGAGTACGTTTCTGCAAGTAACACTACTACTCGGACAGGTTCGGGTTTCCTGGATTGCAAATTTACCTGATTTGCATAGCTTTCGCCTGCAACTGAGATAATTTGCATATCCCAGCCCTGTCTGTGTAGGACTAGTTTAGAGATCTCCGTTGCACGCCCCTACTGGCTGCTCCTGGATCGCTCAGTGGACATGTTGGCTGCATGGAGTCTTACTCTACTCTAAGACTCTGTGCAAGCCTTCGTGAATCCAGCCCTACATTAGCTCTCTAAGTCTGGGGAGGATAACCCCAAAGAGATGAGAAGAATATCAGGTTTGTTATTATGGAGGGTTCAAATAGTGGTTTGACTTGTGATGTCCTTAGGAAACATTGGTCATTACTGTGCATGGATAGTTTATTTCAGAACAAAGTCTCTCCGTTGGTATCTTTGGATATCAAAATGGATGCACTTTAGGGCAAATGCTATCAAGACTTAAAAAGCGATCAGTTTTTAAACACACTGATCTTGTGGTAGAATTGACAAGGGGGTCACTATCCATGTGGGAACTGTTCACATTGTATCAATGTATGTAAAATGAAATACTTCACCTCCCTCAATATGTCTAAAACATAGAAAATTAAAAAAAATATTATATGCACAACTAGTTTGATTATTTATTTGGTATTACGTTTTGTTCCATTTCATTTTTTGAAATACCCTAAGTTTCCAGTATCATAACTGGAATACCATAACAGGAATGAACCCCATTCCTAAGTCAGTGTATGATTAGATTTCCTGAAATTAGTATTGGTGCAGTATTTGATGATAGCCAAAAGTGCTCTATTCATCACCTGCAATGTGCCACAATTGTCTTCTTTTTCTGTGATTTGTATGGGGTTATTGAACCTTCCATGTTGGTCAAACCTCAAGCATATTTAAAGAAAATAATTACCCTATATTTAAGTGATATATATTACCAGATGCTTTAAAGTGCTTTACTTAAACTCACTATGAAACACACTATGTCATGTTTTTTTATTTTATTGGAATTGATAACGTTTGTTATGTGTTTCTGTAAAATAAAACAATTATTAAGTAAGAAGAAAAGGTTATGGATTGTCAGTCTTGGGGATTTATTTCCCCATGATTTCAATGATACTTTCTGAATGAATCTTGGCTATATTAATGACGCTACTAATTTTTTTTTGATTGATTGATATTTAATCTGCTTTTTTTATTCTGTTCTTGTTACTTAAGATCGGGGAGATTTATGCATTTATGGTACTGAGGAACTGATTTATATTTAAGAATTAGCGAGTTATATTGGTATTTTTTAATATATGTATTTTTATCAAGGCTACAAATATGAATCTGACCACTAGAAAGTGGTCTAACATAACTAATAGGCTATATATTATTACTAATGATCCTGTTTTTCAGCTAGGACCATTGGACACACTGTCCTATTTTTCAGGGACAACTCAGAAGCAATGTCTGGGTAAGTGACTTGCTGAGGGTTATACAATAGGCAATGAGAGCCAAGGAAATTAAACACTCTACTACAGGAACTACATCTCACACCCTTAACACCTCTGTGCCAAATGTAAGACAATTCATACTGATATTCTTGCATTATTTGTGTTTTTGTCTTTATACCTATTTTATGTAGTTTTTTACCAAAGGTTTTTATTTATGTATGGCTTTTGGTATTCATGAAGCATTTATACATGATATATAATGGTAAATGTATGCTTAGAAGATAGGCACGCTGCACTTTATGTATTTATGTTAAGGTTTTTATGCTAGGTAGTTCTCACACATATGCATTGCTTAATATTCAATGAAATGTTGAACTGATTTATATATGTTATATATTTATATAAGATAGGCATGATGCACTTTATGTGTCTATGACAAGTTGTTTACATATTTAATGTTTCGCCATATAGCCAGTTAGGAATGAATGTATGCACGATGCACTTTATTAGTTTGAATATACGCATATATGGCTGTATGCATATTCTTTGCTAACATGCACATAATATATATGCTATATTGGATTATTATACATACAGGGTTATAGATACATTACACTTTAGTATCTATATATGAAGCACTTTATATGTTTATGATAAGTTGTTTACATATTTTATGATTTGATTTATAGTCAGCTGGGAATGAATGTATGCACGATGCACTTTAATAGTTTGAATATACGCATGTATGACTGTATGCATATTCTTTACAGACATATACATGATTTATATGCTATATTGGATTGCTACACATGCAGGGTTATAGATACACTATACCCTAGTATCTATATATATTTATTTAGGTTTTTATATATTTATACATATTTATATTCGTTGTTTATTGATATCTTACCATTTTGAGGTAGCCAATGAGTTATATAATATTAACAACTGTTAGATATAAAGGAAGGCAATTGGAGGTGTATTTATCCTCAGGTACATAGCTAGACAATGTTAGGTGTATATTGTTATATGTTTTTGTTCATTATTTTTTATTATTCTTCATTTTTATTTTTCTTTTCTCTTTGGTTTACACCATGTATTAAGTGGATCACAATATATTAAACTGAATATAGTGGTTTTGTAACTTTAAGAATTAGCCATGCTGTTTAAGAGAGACGGCTGTTCTTAATTAGTAATATAATTGTATTAATTAGATGAATGTTCACACTATAAAAACTGAGCTGCTACATTGTATATTGAAATCTGATGAAGCGTATCTTGGATAAAGCTCATTTCACAGTTTATGTTTTATGGAATAAAGAAGGAGTTATTTTATCCAGGACTGAGTTTTGCCTTTGTGGAAATAGAACTGAAGTAGTCGTTGTGCTTGGTTCACTTGTGTTTTTTATCTGCTGTTTTTGGTTCGTGACAAGTGTTCCGGATTCAGGTGAACAGTTTCTGTGTTTTTTCTGCTGCATTTTCCTAACTGTTTCACCTGACACAATGGCTCACTCAAATATTGAGTTAGATTATGTTCCGGAGTCGAGGGTAGGAGCTAAAAGATGGTCCAATATCGTTAATAGTGGTTCGAACCCTTTATTGAGTCTGGAGTTTGGGAGAACATCTACATCCCATATGGAGCAAGGTAACTGCAATATGGACATGTTTAATACGTTATACAAGCAATTAGAGAACACTTTATATAAAGTGCAACGTTACAATTCATCTTGAAGCATCACTGCATTTTAACATCATACCGAGAGGTATGAGAGTTTTATGTATGCCAACTTATGGCGACAGTCAACCAGAGTTATTGAGAAAGTGGCAGGAAATTAATCTGAATACAAGTCGGCAGTACATGCAGTTGCTAATAGAACATTTTACGCCTATCGAGCAGGAACTGATTTCTACTGCGAATCAGATTAATCAAGAAATATGTGAAACATACAATAATGAATTCTGCACCGGAAAAATCAATGCCTTATATACTCAAATTGAAGCCTATAGTAACAGACTGCAATTAGTCAAACAACGCAAACTACAGCGTGACCATTCAGATTTTGAAAAGGGTCACGTGTTCATCTCAGGAAGATGCGGGTGAACAGAAGGAAAGAGAACCCAAGTCTGATCAACAAAACGCTGACATTGGAGAAAGTAGGCTACATAACACTACGATAATCCCAGTTGACAACACCAGGAACTCAGATAGTGCCTTTGTCACCCCGCCGGAAGCAATAGACTCAGTGTTGCAGGTTTCTGCTTCCTGCCGAACCAAGAGGCTGATAAGGAGAAACTAGATGTGAATAATACAAGCACAGGGGCTGTTTTGAAGCGACATGCAGTGGCCCCCCTTTTTTTACCTTATTCGATCAGAAAACCAGCGATACCCAGAGAACGGTCCAGGAGTTGGGAGAAAAGGAAAAGAACCCACTCGGAAGAGAATGGACAACAACGGCGACGGCAGAGGCAGTAAATGACTTTTTTTCTTCTCCTTCATTGTCTCTATTTTTTAATTTGTCTAGCTATGTCTTGAGTAAATCTGATATAAGCCTCCTTAATAGAGGCTTATCTTTTGTGCCTTCCCAAACTAGCTACCTCCAAGATATTTTGATTGATCTTAGAATTTTTAGCCGTAAAATAGCGCTCAAATTGATGTTTTTTAATGAAGGTAACAGTAACCAATTAAATAAGAATGATGCCATATGTTACAGAAAGAAAAGTATGTATTGCCCACCATTGCCAAGTCATGTAGAATGTTTTGTCAAACTGTGTGAAAAGAGTTTTTATGACTATTTCTATCAGGACAGCAGGAAATGTATGTATTTTAATATGAAAACAGATGAGAGGCTATCACTACAAGAATTGTTAAGAGAACCTTCGATTATTTTCAGACCTGCTGATAAAGGGGGAGGCATAGTAATATTAGACACTGAACAGTATAATACATTTATGTTGTTGATGTTGAGTGATCAGGATACATATACAGAAATTTCTCCTACATCCTTAAAAAGAATACTAAGTCGAATTAAGGATGAAATATATGACATGCTGATGTGCCGTCAAATCAGCAAGGAACTATATGATTATTTTACTATAGCATCTCCACAGATACCACATATAAAAGCACTACCCAAAATGCACAAAGGGGTATCTCCACCCCCTCTCAGGCCCATAGTAGACGGTGAAGGATGGGCCACCAAAAATATTTCCATCTTTTTAGAAAGAAGTCTGAGGCCCATCATGAATCAAATCCCCACCATATTGAGAGATAGCTATCAGCTATTGGAAATGTTGGATAAGCTCACTGTGAAACTAATTCCTGGGGTTCACTTGCTTATTACCCTAGATATAAAAAATCTCTTCACATGCATCCCAAATGAACAAGGAATACAAAGCGTTAGGGAGTTATTGCAACTTTATCCTGAAATTAGTAGAAACAAAAATATATTAATGTGCCAGTTGTTGGATATGGTTCTTTCTAATAATGTCTTTTCATTTTTGAACCAGATATATCTTCAGAAATGGGGTGTTGCCATGGGCACACCCTGCGCTAACTTGGTGGTGAACTGGTGGGAGAGAGAATATTTATTTAATCATCCCATGTTCAAGAATGTTATCTTATATTCAAGATTTGTAGATGACATCATAATTATTTGGGAAGGAAAAAGGGAGCATTTTCTCACCTTATTACAATATATGGAAAGTACTACCAGTTTCCTTAGATTCACTATGGAATCCTCTTTTACAGAAATAAATTTTTTGGATCTCAATTTAAGAATCGAGGAAGGGAGAATTATCTCCAGAATCTATAGAAAGAGTTGCTGGAAAAATGCTCTGCTTAGTTACGATAGCATGCACCCTAGGCATGTTTTTAAGGGCATAGTGAAAAGTCAATTTACAAGACTTAACAGACTATGTAAGAAATCAGCAGATTTGAAGATAGAGGCAGATATAATGGAACAACTTTTTTTGCAAAGGGGATATGAGAAGAAAATGGTGAGGGAGATTAAAGATCAAGTACTAGGTAATATAGATGGGCCATCATTGGAAAGAAGGGGGTGGAGATACTATAATGATGGTGGGAGAAAGTTCAACTCTAAATATCAGGAAAGGATACAGTTCTGTACCACATATACGAATGATAATAAGAGAATTATACGAATCATTGAACAACATTGGCCGGTATTAACTATAGATGAGAAAACAATGAAATTGATAGGAGAAACACCAAGATTCATCTACAGAAATAATAAAAATTTGAAAAGGTTGCTTTGCAAGACACACAAGGAAGGGATGCGTTTAGCTCCAGAATTGGGTTTAATGGGAACATTTGCTTGCAATAAATGCAATATGTGTCGATTTATTACAATTGTCCAAGAGTTCGTGCATCCAACTTTGAATTATGAATTTAGACCTCTCTTTCGTGCTTCTTGCAATACTTGTAATGTGATATATTTAGCAACATGTGAAAAGTGTACAGCATTCTACATAGGACTTACAAAAAGAGAATTTAGGAAAAGAATCTACAATCATATATACGACATAAAGAAAAATATTGAAACTAATGCATTGGCTAAGCATGTAAAACAAAACATATCACATAGCTTTAGGTTCAGAATATTACAGGTGCTTGAAAAGGATAGGAATGGAGGTGAGATGACAAATATCCTTGAACAAAAGGAACTACACTGGATTTTAAGGATGAGAGCACATCATCCACCTGGGTTAAACCAGTGTGTTCCTATGGCTCCAATATTACGATGAATTTAATAGGGAATGTTGTATTGGTTGATATGCTTTTAGATCCATGCAGATTCTACAAGATGATGTTAGGAGCTTTGCTATGCTATGGATATGGGCAAATAAATATATTCGCATACTTAATGATGAGTTTTATGATGGCATTGAAGGGATAATGGTTGTTGTACCATTGTAGTTTTGTGGCATAAATATATTAACTAGATTTTAATATTGTATGTAGTTTTTAGTATATTTATTTATACATGGTTATATATATCTATATATTTTTATATTTTTATATATGTATTGATTGTTATATTTTGTTCTATGCTGGTTTGTATGATATCATAATGTAGATGCATATAGATAGGGCATAGTACCAGCAATAATGGTGGATGTTTTTTATATTTAGCATTCAGCACTTTATGATTATTTAAGTAAACAATGATAATTGAGTATGCTATATATTCGTTTAAAACTATATTTGTGGTTTTGTCTTTGTACCTATGTTATGTAGTTTTTTACCAAAGGTTTTTATTTATGTATGACTTTTGGTATTCATGAAGTATTTATACATGATATATAATGGTAAATGTATGCTTAGAAGATAGGCACGCTGCACTTTATGTATTTATACTAAGGTTTTTATGTTAGGTAGTTTTCACACATAAGCATTGCTTAATATTCAATGAAATGTTGAACTGATTTATATATGTTATATATCTATATAAGATAGGCATGATGCACTTTATGTGTTTATGACAAGTTGTTTACATATTTAATGTTTCGCCATATAGCTAGTTAGGAATGAATATATGCATGATGCACCTTATTAGTTTGCATATACGCATATATGGCTGTATGCATATTCTTTGCTAACATGCACATAATATATATGCTATATTGGATTATTATACATACAGGGTTATAGATACATTACACTTTAGTATCTATATATGAAGCACTTTATATGTTTATGATAAGTTGTTTTCATATTTAATGATTTGATATATAGTCAGCTGGGAATGAATGTATGCACGATGCATTTTAATAGTTTGAATATACGCATGTATGACTGTATGCATATTCTTTACAGACATATACATGATTTATATGCTATATTGGATTGCTACACATGCAGGGTTATAGATACACTATACTCTAGTATCTATATATATTTATTTAGGTTTTTTATATATATATACATATTTATATTCGTTGTTTATTGATATCTTACCATTATGAGGTAGCCAATGAGTTACATAATATTAACAACTGTTAGATATAAAGGAAGGCAACTGGAGGTATATTTATCCTTAGGTACATAGCTAGACAATGTTAGGTATATATTGTTATATGTTTTTGTTCATTATTTCTTTTTATTATTCTTTATTTTTATTTTTCTTTTTTCTTTGGTCTACATTATATATTAAGTGGATCACAATATATTAAATTGAATATAGTGGTTTTGTAACTTTAAGAATTAGCCATGCTATTTAAGAGAGACGGCTGTTCTTAATTAGTAATATAATTGTATTAATTAGATGAATGTTCACACTATAAAAACTGAGCTGCTACATTGTATATTGAAATCTGATGAAGCGTATCTTGGATACCATTTCACAGTTTATGTTTTATGGAATAAAGAAGGAGTTATTTTATCCAGGACTGAGTTTTGCCTTTGTGGAAATAGAACTGAAGTAGTCGTTGTGCTTGGTTCACTTGTATTTTTTATCTGCTGATATTCTTGCATGTATTCAATATAATTTCAGTTCTATTTTTATTTTTATTTTTGTATACTGAATTTTGAACTATTTCTGTAAAACATATTTTTGTGAATAATATGCTTTTTGATTGCATGGTCACATGGTTTCTAATATTCTTTAACCATGTGCTTGTACTTTTGGAAAACATCTTTGAAACCTAAGTCTGATGGTTCATCTACTTTCTAGTAAAGTTGTATCTGGAGAAATATTTATGGCACCGTATTTTGTTTTCTGTTTATATACACACACACACACACACACACACACATATATATAAATATATATATATATATACATATATATATATATATATATATATATACACACACACACACACACACACACACACACACACACACACACACACACACACACACACACACACACACAGACCCAACCACCTAAATCCCTGAGAAGCAAAAATGTTGGCAGTTAACTTAGTCATTAGATATTATGAATATATATATCTATATCTAGATATAGATATATATGAATGTGTGTGTGTGTGTGTGTGTGTGTGTGTGTGTGTGTGTGTGTGTGTGTGTGTGTGTGTGTGTATATGAGTATATAACAAATTATCATAGATGAGCTTGTTTAAAATACAACATATTGAACATTCTTAACTACAAGAAACAAACTAAAAAAAAAATAATCTAAACAAACTGATGGTAAATGTTAATAATGCTGTTATAAGCACTGCCCTTACTCTCCTGGAACTCAAATAAACTAACTCAATGTCTGCACAATCATGAAAAAGATTAAAATATTGAATTATGCTACAGATGACCTTCTGAAGTTCGACTTTAGCTAATTTCACCAGCAATGACATTCCACACCAAAACCCACACATGATACATGTGTTTGCTGGCAAACATATAGTACCATTTGTATATGAGTATCATGTGCTTGGTTGGCCACCGCTTTGGTCAACAATCAGAAAAGCAGGATTGTTTGAGCGAATGTCCAGTTCATTGAATGGACATTTTGTCAAATGTTTATTTTGTTGAAACAGATAAGTGGGATGTATACTAGGTGTTTATGTTTGTGTGAATATCTGCAGGTTACAGTTATAGTAAGGGTTCAATCATGGGTTAGATTTTTTGTGTGTGAGACTATCAGCATTTAGGGTTAGTGTCAGAGTTAGGTTTGTGGACAGATTTAGTGTGTGTGTGTGTGTGTGTGTGTGTGTGTGTGTGTGTGCACGTCGTGCTGGGTGCCTGATCTGTCCTATTTAGTGGTAATGTTATGGGAAGGACTTTTTTAAAGTTGAGATGCATGCTAGATTTAGGGGCATGGATATGGTTAGGGATAGGTTTAGCACATATTATTAAGGTGTGGTAGGGGTGCAGTTGTCCATGATGTTCTATAATGTGCTCAGTACAAGCAAAGTCTTTGTCCATAACAAAAAGAAACCAAAATAAGAGAAAACACTGCAAATAATGTATTATGAAGAATTTCAAGGCTTTTATTTCAACAGTTGACCAGACAAATTAAAACAACCTGGTTTCACCACTGGATGTGGCTTTTTCAGCTAAGTGAAATAAACATGAGATGTCACTTCTTTTCTATATGATTTATTTTTATTTTATTTATGTTATATTTGATTACTGGAGTGGTAAACTGATCACAACTGTCATTTGCAGGTACTGCCCAGATGAAATAATTCACAAGGAAGGAAACAATAGCGAATAGAGACACAGTAGGCTGCATATATCAATAAACAGAACAGAAAGTAACAATCTATAACAAAAGAATGTACGCTAGCAGTTAATAGCTATACCTACAGTTATGAGAGAAATACAATTTTTACAATTCACATTATTATATTTCATGTTTATATCACTGTAAAAATACTGTGCAGTTGTTGTTGTGTCTTTCGGCTTTTCCCGGTTAGGGGCCGCCACAGCAGAACTCTGGTCCGCTAATGATTGGTAGTTGATTTTTACTTGCCGAGTTACCAGCCCTGACGCACAACCTTCAACAAAGGTACGCCCATTCTCTCATGTCTCCATGCAGAAGACGCTCTAGCTGAGAATCGAACTAGACAGCGTCTTACTGTGAGGCGACAATGCCACCACAGCACCACCACCGCGGGTATTTAAGACAAAATATCACATTGTTACAATGCAGCAGGAAAACCATAAAAAATTAATAAACTTATCACAAAATAAACATATTCCTACCTAATATCATCTGAATGAACAAAAACATTTATATACCATCCCCTGTTGAAATCCATACAATTTTAATTAATGCAGACAGTTTAATATTCCTATGACAGACACAGTAAGCTAATGTATGTACATTTCTGGCTGAAAGTCCTGCTGTATCTCTTGACAGATGCTGCTACTAAGCTCCTGTGATCCTAAAAGAGAGAAAAATACAGTAAAAATGTAAGAAAAACCCAGCCAGGCTAAAGTTTTCACTTTGTGATACCTGGCTAGTGGTGTTTGGCTTTATTGGTCAAATATGTCCATAAAGACTTAAAAATTAGAAATTCATGGGCATTCAGAAGTCACATAGCTGAAACACTTGATGTGCTTAAGGGATCATTTGTATATATTCCATTGGCCCCCATTGCAGGAGGTTTAAGGTATTCTGAAAACTCTATCTTAACTGGGTTTTTCTTGCAGTTATTACTAAATGGTTTGTCTGGGTGATCACTTTACCCTTTGATTTGGAAAAGAGAGAAACATGAAATGTTTGCACTGTTAATATCTATTGTATAAAAATGAATTGGAAGAGACCAGAATTATGTTAAACAAAGCAATCTTGTATGACAAAAAATACATGGTCATCAAAGTTTATAACATAAATAACATAAAAAAACTATAATGGTAATGTGTAATATAATTTATTTAACATTTGTTAACTGGGTAGGTGAACTGGCTCAATGCCCTTTTTTGACAAGATCAAGGCTGGAGAGGCCAGATAATACCAGCTAAACATACCATAGAATGTAGAACTATTTACAAAGAAATGTACCATTGGCACTGACAGTAAGGTACATTTGTGTAAGTAAGCTTACCATAACAGTAGGTGTTTGAGTGATCACTGCTGCAGTAGCTTAACCTATATAGAATATAACAAATTAGACATCTTCTAAAGTTTCAGGGCAACTTCCATGCACTTAAACCATTAGGCAGCTCTAGTTGGGCTGACTAAAAAGATGCAAAGCACTTCACAGCTTTTATGGCAGCTGTGAGTGGGATGCTGAGTACTGAGAGGACATTACTCGGAACAACAAAAATATATGTCCACACCCTGGCATAAAAAACACACCAAACAACAATGGGGATACAGGGGGGAGCAGCTACTGCAGTGGTGATCATTTGAACATCAACTGTTATGTTTACTTACTCACTTGTACTATGGTTTTCTTACTGATTAGTGCTATAGTAGCCTACACTATATGGGTAGATTACCACAGATCAGAAAAACTGGGAGATGGAAGGAGAAAGGTCCTGGAACCACTGGAGAACGATCCTATCAAAGCCTGACCTGGAGAAGGAATTTAGCTTGTAATGCATTGTAAATGTATGTACAAAGGACCAGGTTCCTGCTCCTAGAATGTTTCTAGAGTCCAACCCATTCAAAAAGCCATAGATGAAGCCAGAGCCCTGGTGGAATGTGCCATAACCCTGCCTGGAATAAATTTGTTGTGAAAATAACAAAAGGAAATAACCTGAGACAACCATTTGGAAATAGTCTGCTTTGACACATGTTGCCCCTTCTTAATTTCATAAGAAATTAACAACTGTTCGAAAGTTCTGAAAGATTTGTTCTGTCAAAATAGTACCTGAGCTGTCTGTGGACATCCAACATATGAAGTATCCTTTCTCTCTCACTTGGGGTTCAGGGAAAAAAAACACAGTAAGATGGATAGTTTGCCTTTAAGTAAACTTGGATACAACTTTATGAAAGAAAGATGATTAGTTTTCAAGGAAACCCTGTCTCTGAGAAAAATGATATAAGGCTGACCCACCATAACAGTTTCCATCTCAGATACTCTTCTTGCAGAAGTCAGAGCAGCCAATAAATCTGTTTTCCATGTTAAGAACCTCACGCCATTCAGGTGAGCTGGTTTAATGGAACAAGTGTTAGTATCTGTAACATAAAATTAAGATCCAAAGGAGGAACCACCAGTTCTCTTATGAAAATCTCCTTTAAAAGTATTTAGACATGGGAATGCCATGAAAGAGAGGCTTCTATGGGTAGACATGCTGAAATGGTTAACAAATGAACCTTCACATACAAGTAAGACAGGTCATAAGAAAGTAACCCGCACAAGAATTGCAAAACCAGAGAAACTCTAGCCCCGAATGGGTGCTGGTTCTGTTGCTGACAGCTTTAAAAATGTTTCCATTTGCTAATATATGATTTTATAGCAGCAGGTTTTCTTGCATCCATTTGCACCTGCTGCACATCCTCAGTAAACAGGTGCTTAAACAGGTATTAAGCTCCTATCATGCAGTCAGCCAGTTGAAGTTCTTTAAGGTCAAGATGCATCAAACACTTCATGTTCTTGTGTGGATAGATCCAGTCAGTGACATCTGCTGCTTGGGCCAGATGGGAGTCACCCAATGATCTTGGGGGAGTCCTTCTAAATCTTCAGACATACCCTGAAGATCAGTGGAAAGGGTGAAAAAGCACACAGAAACATCCCTGTCCAAGGAAGGAAAAGGCATCTGCCTTCCAAGCGTTCTTGCATGGTGACCTGGAGCAGAATCTTGCCAGCTGATTGTTCAGAGAGAAGGCAAAGAGGTTGACTTGAGCAATTCCATGCAAATAGATCAAATCTTGGAAGACTCCCCCCGATCTAGTTTCCATTTATGAGGGTCCTGCTCAGCTTGTCTGCCACACAATCTTTCTTTGACAGAATGTAGAATACCTGTAGACTGAGACTGTGCTATGAAACTATATACCAAGCTAACATGGCTCATTTGGAAAGGGGATATGACCTGGTTTTCCTTGCTGGTTGATATTCCACAAGATTGGTATTGTCTGTAACAAACTGAGAAGATCCAAGGGACCAAAATGATTCAGAGAGTTGAGTGCCTTGATCAAGGTAAGCATCTCTTCTGTATTTATGCACTTGCATCTCTCTCTCTTTGGTGTTCCACACACCTTGCACTTTTATCCCTCCAGAAACTGCTTCCCAAGCAAAGTCTGAGGTTTCTATGGTGACTGACTGCTTTGGAGCAGGAAAAGAGTGAGGAAGACCTGGATTTTGAGAAATGTTCTGTCTTCATAAAGTGATTTCTCTTGGGACAACCATAGCACTGAGATTTGAAAAGACAAAGAGTGTTGGTTTTGGAACCAAAAAGACTACAGATACCATTGCATCTTTTTAATGTGGAGCCTTGCCAATGGTATCATGAGAATCCTGAGGTATTTTCTCACAATGATCAAAGTCTTATTGTTAAACCTTAGAAATAGATCTAGATTTACATCTATTTTTTTCTGTGGAAGAAAATCTCTTTCAACTGACATGTTTTTCTGACACCCAGGAACAAAATCCTGTGTGAAGGAGTCAAACAAGGCTTTTGAATGATCTCTTGAAACCCGAGCTTGTATAAAAGATGTCTCACCCAAATGAGAGATTCCTGACAATCTGAAAGAAAAAACTATGCAAAGATAAGCAAATCATCTAAATATGCAAAATGTGGATACTCTGTAGCCTGCAATGAGCTGAAACTGGAGCTAAACTTGTGAACACTCTTGGTACAGTGGATAGCCCAAAGGGTAAGACAGAGAACTGATAATCTGATCCAGACACATTAAACCTTAAAGAATGCCTGAATTTGGGGTGAATAAAGATGCAATGATAAGCACCTTCTAAATATAGTGTCACCAGGAAACGTAAATGATGAAGACGAAGTAACAGGTCGTGAAGTGACATCATTTTGAACTTGAGCACTATCACAAACAGGTTTAGGAAAGAAAGATCCAAAACTGGTCTGGCAGCATATTCTTTCTTTGGCATTAAAAACATCCTTGAATAAAAACCTTTCCAAACTTGGGAAGGAGCAAATGCTTCTGTCACTGCCTGCAACAGCATATGTTGAAGAGCAAAATGAAATTAAGAGGCTTGGTTTGATGGATGTCTGGAAAGGAGAGATTTCCTCCAACTGCAGTCTGTAACCTTGATGAATTATCTTCAGAACCCATTTGTCTGAAACTATTGCAAAAGAGAAACTTACAGACTTTCTGTAAGGAAAATGGACTGTTATGGGGATTCCTGAATTATTTTGGAATGTCCTACCATTTATTTTTAAACATCTCTTTATCCACATTTTGTTGAGACTGATTATTTTTTTTCATTTGCCAAAACTGGATGGGAGATTAGAGAATCCCTTTGAAAATTTGGAAAGGAGGACTAAAAAATCTTAGAGATTCGCAGTATCAACTTACCCCTTTCATCACACTTTTTGATCACCTCTGCAGTGATGAAACAAAACAAAATTTCTATCCAATGGAGAATTTAAAATCTCATTTTTATATCATCTGTGAGGTTCTGAGAATACAGTCATACAAACTTCCACAAAACAGTACCAGTGGCAATAGCCCTGGAAGATGTATCAACAGAGTCATGCACACACTGTAAATATGTATAAACTGGAAGAAGCTAAATTATTTGAAGCTGATTTTTCCTCAAAGGAAGAAACTGCAGACAAGACATACTTCATACTTCCACAATTAGTCAGAATAAACTTTAATATATGAGACTGACAATTCAAAATTCTGAAAATCAAAACTGCAGAAGCATAAACTCGCTTTCCTTACTTATCAATAATCTTCCCATTTTAGAAAGAGTAGGACTGGAATTAAACAAATGTTTTGCAGCAGTAGGATTATCTAAAGCTATAGCTGCCGTGTCAGGTTTGGAAAGAGTATATAAAACTTAAAAGACTGAAGAATTTTATACACATTCTATCTGTCTTTTTGGGGGAAGAGAGCCAAGTACCAGGAAAAATTGTAGGCAGTGACACACACACACACACACACACACACACACACACACACACACACACACACACACACACACACACACACACACACGCATCCTCCAGAGCTGACAGACCTGAAAGAATGGTTGAAGGTTCTAGAAATTTCTTCTGTATCAGCTCATAGTATTTTCAGAGGGACTGAGAAACCTTAGTGTTCTCCCACTGAAAACAGTGGCAAATTTTGGAAATAGTCTCAGAAAAAAAAGAACCCCCCAACAGTGACCTGCACCTGACCCTTCATCTTGCTGTCCAGATTCAGAATCCTGAATCTCTTCAGGAAAATATTTGTCTTACCAGAAACTACTTTAAAATAAAGATCAAAGCCTGAATTAAACCCTGAGCAAGACCCAGTAAGCTGCATCTGTCTAAAGAAATTTGAGGAGGAGTACATACGTGTTTAGTTTTCTATTTCTTTTTGACAGGAAAAATGGTGCCAACAATGTTATTAATGGCAGCAACAGCAACTTCCCCAGGGACAGTCTGACAAAACTGGGAATTCTTCTCTGTTCCATCTCCCAGAACCAAGAAGAATGGCTCTGTCTTGCCCACTGAGGGGATTCCAACAGATCCAGAAGATGTGTCTAACCCCAGTCCATAGTGGCTATGTCTGAGGAACAAGCTACCACCACAGCAGTCACCCACCAGTGGCTGAGGCAAATTGCTAGCATTCTGGTGTGTCGAAGGCTGTTTCTTTAACTTTTTCCTTTTGTGTCTGAAAGGACTGTCAGTGGGACTGGAGTTTGTTCCATCATCTAGTCAAAAATGGTGCCGCTTTCCCCAAGGAAAACAACCAGCGACAAAAGCCAGTAAATATTCAGTCTTCAAAAGTCACTTTTTTCACACAAAACACAGCAAAAAGCACTTGAAAATACTTTCCCAGTCCACAAAAGTAAAATAAGTACAAATTCTCTGCAGAAAATGGTTTTCAATAGCATTAGACAACTTTTAAACCGATACAAAAAAAGTGCGCTCCTGTTTGAAAGTACAGTTAAGTCTTGTGACAGTCCATTAAAACACAAACTCTCAGCTTAAAAATAACTTTTCTAAACAGAAAAGTGAAATATACAAACTTTTTCTAATGTGGAAGGTTTTCCCCAAATGGAACTTATATCCCCTGAAAAAGAACAGCACAAGTCAACTGTCGATCCTTGAAAGCCAGCAGAGGGGTGCTTTCTTAAAAGGCAGGAAAGCTCTGAAGGTCTTGGCTCTCAAACCTGTCTTCTTAGTCAGTTCAGCATGAGTTGACTGATGATTTGGGCATGTGAAGGTGCTCTGAAGCATTGGAAGCTGTCCAGCTGTTATATCTTTGGCAGGATATAAGCCACGTATGGCAAGGTTACTGCAACAGTGATCAGTATGATAAAAATTAGATAGATACAGGTCTGTGTTTTTCCTGCAAATGTATTAATCATTGTTAAATGTTGCCCCTATATTTATAATATTTTTTAAATGTGCAAGCCTATTTCTATGCAAGTTATGAGCAAGTCTTTGTTGCAGGCATAAGGTTAAACAATTGTAGGTGTTCTGTCCTGAGTAAGTCAAAGTTCCTGAGAGATCTTCACAGATAAAATGTTCTTACCCAAGTAAAGGAATGTGCCTGCATACATCCTTTAGCATAATATACCATAAATACAATTAGATTTATGCTGCTACTACAGGATGAGTTTCAACCCAGCTGGTCTAAAAGTTATCAGAGGGTTTTATATTCTTGCACTATGGCTCACCATGTTAAAACTTGGTGAGAAACTAACTTGCCAAGCATAGCTTATTAGCAATTAACCTGAAGAAAAACTTAAAAGAGAACATTTTTAGAGGGTATCGAGGTATAATGCCTATGTGGAGGACAAGTCTTTCCCTGACACCCTGAACTTGCCTATGTGGAGGACAAGTCTTTCCCTGACATACTGAACTTTATATGTATATATATATATATATATATATATATATATATATATATATATATATATATATATATATATATATATATATATATATATATATATATATATATATATATATATCTATGTATACACACACACACACACACACACACACACATATATATATACACACATATATACACATACACATGTATGTATAGGCACTAACTCCAAAGATGTAACAACACATAGAAAAGAACTTTGTTAAAACAAGTGAATCATTGTCAGTGCACAATGAGAAACTAAACTAGCAGTAATTTATTATGGAAAAAAAACTGACTGGGTGTTCCACATCACTTAGTTGAACTCAGCTGAGAGAACCATGTCCAGTTTGCACTCAACAAGGTGTAGGGAAACAATTTCACACACATGTTTTGCAGCATTGATTTCTCCTATTGACTAAGAGACTTTAATATAAGGTTGCCCTATTGTCTGTTGGGCAACTTATTACAATATAAATTTGGGCAGCCAATTCAGCTAGTGTCTTGTTTTTGTGAATCCATGCTCAAAGCCACTTTTTTTTCAATTTTTCACAAAAATCCTTTACAATTCTAAAAACTCATACCTAAGTACAAAACAAAGGAATTCATAGTATCTGAGAAACTAGACTAGGTTACCTTTTCAACAAAACTTGAATTTCTCCTGCCAGTTTTCTTAACGTAATATTCGCTTTTTTAAATTTGCTTTTAATCTTTTACAAATGCACAGAATTCTGCTTTATATCTATTTGTACAAATCATGAACATTGCAAACATAACTATGCTGACTGAAACCCAGATTAACAATCACCAGCATAACACATATAATTCCAGCTAATGAAAATTAGTCTTTATTATTTTAGTAAACATAGATAAGTGGCTTTGTCCACTCTTAAAAGTTAAGTGCAAACCAAACAGAATCCAGTTCTGCTGCTATGCTGGGCACAGTGAATACAACCATGATGCATGATCTCGTGTATCACAGTTCAAAAGCTGGAGTTCATGCAGGTTGGGAGACATTTTATATTGATGATTTTTATAAGATCAATCTGTTTATTGCAATTTTAACTTGTAGGAGACATAAATGAGTCAATGACACACAACAAGCTGTTACATGATGCACCATTTTATATCACTGATATGACATAATTTATGTATTTGCTGAGTTCTTATATTAGGTATGTAGAAAGGCACTATGTAGAAAGGCACCATCTTTTGACTTAGCTTTTCTGCCTTGCTTCATAGAAATCCACAGTAGTGTGCTTGCATTCCTCTCGGCAAAAGTTTCATCCTGTGTCTTGGCCAACTTCAAATCAACCCAAGGCTGTCTCGTTGCTCTGCACTGTGAGGCCCTGCATCGGTGGAACACTAAAGTGCTTTCAGCTACACTAGTGTATGTTAGAGTTGTATTTAATCTGTACTCTAAACTGAAGACTCTTTCCCCTTTCACTGTACACCTGCACACTACTGCCCCCCCCCATTTTTCTCTTCCTATTGTAGTCCTAGGTCAATTACTTAAAACTACTTTCTCTTGGAAAAGTTTGCCTATGTACCTGCAGCCCATACTTCAATTGTTTTCCCCTGTAGAAGTGGTGGTCCTTTTCACCATACTGTACTAGATTAGTAGCATAAGATTTGTAGTTATTAGGAAGATACTGCACGACAGTGACCTGGAATTGACTTAGTTTGGTTTTCTTGTTTTCTTTTTAGCAGCTGGGTTAGTCCAGTTTTTCTGACTCACAATCTTGTATTACTTTTTGTCTACTCCCCCTCCCCCACATTGAACCTGCACAACTTCTTCCCACTCCTGCTTAATTACAGAGGTATCAAAAAACCTGATGTAGAAAAGCACCATCTTTTGACTTAGCTTTTCTGCCTTGCTTCATAGGAATCCCCAGTAGTGTGCTCACATGTAAGTACTACCTGGAATTGTTTTTGTTTGTGATTCTTATTGCTATTTTTGTAAAGTTCACCCTAAGGGGATCCTGCAGTGCTTCTGTAACCACTCTGCCTCCCCAAGAACTAACTTTAAAAGTGTAGGTACCCTATTGTAAAATAAAAATATATCCTATATCTACCACTGTTGTATATTAACCCGGCGTGCATTCGCTAGCAGTCTACTGTGGATTTTATCTCCCTTTACTCTTCTAGGCTCTTTCTCCCTCCTCTGAGTGCTCATAGCTTACTATTGTACTTACTTAGTTAGGTCACCAGGTGGCACTGTTCAACCACTACCTATCTTTTAATAAAAGCCAAAAGTACTGTAACTGTTCTATTAATTTACCACTGCCCTGTTTTAGCTCTATTAATACTTACTATATTCTACTAACTGCTACTGCCCTGTTTTAACTCCTATTCCATAACAACCCTCTGCATCTTTCTAATTTCACACACACACACTGCCTTATGCCAGTGCCTCCTTACCTCTGAGCTAGTTCTCAGCTTGGCTCTACCTGCTCTGTTCACCTTGCAGGCTCACTCCGCTCCTCCACCCTGCCCCCAATTCCCACCCACCCCCACTACTCCTACTTTTATTTCAACCACTCCCCACCCACTCAAGACAACCATCCAGTCAATGCCTTCCCCTCTTTACCCCTTCTCCTTTCACCTACAGTCAACCATCCAATCAGACCCTTCCTCTCTTTACCCCTCCTCCTTTCACTCACAGTAATTAAATACATCACTGATTATATACATCACTCTTTCACTACCCCCCTCACCGACAGCTCTTCTCTCCAACTACAAATCCTCCCATATTAAAGTACCTTTTTCTAACCATGCTTTCCTTACTGTTCCTAACCATTCCTCCCAACTGTCCCAAATTACTCAGTTTTTACTGAGTTTTGGGGTCCAAATAATGGGGTGCCACAATTCTCGAGTAGCACCCCTTCATTTCTGACTTTTTTCCTTTATTTTTTTATTTTTTTTCACTTTTTTTTTTAAATTTTCCACGCTTTGAGCTAACATCATTGCGCACATGATGACGTCAGCTCATAAGGGCTACCAGCCTGTCAGAATCAAGCTCGCTGCGCATGTATTTCTGGGTTGTTCAATTGCGAGCGGGAAGGATTTATTTTATGGTGAAAACACTTTCTGAATGGGAAGTATTGAAACGGTCGAACGGTATGGATTTATTTTATTTAGAAGGCTCTCAACAGCAAGGCATGGATTTATGTAGGAGGCTCTGGTGGAACGGAATTCAATTATTTTATTTAGAAAGCTGGGCAGAAGGGATTTATCACTGAACAGCAAGGAATGATGGAACGGAAAGGATTTATCATCACTCAAACTGCAAGTAATGGTATCTGGCTGGTGGAACGAGCGGATTATTGCTGCTCCTGGGAGACGTAAGGAAATAGTCAGAAAGGAAGGGTGTGTGTGTGTGTGTGTGTGTGTGTGTGTGTGTGTGTGTGTGTGTGTGTGTGTGTGTGTGTGTGTGTGTGTGTGTGTGTGTGTGTGTGTGTGTGTGTGTGTGTGTGTGTGTGTGTGTGTGTGTGTGTGTGTGTACGAGAGTGTACATATATATGTGTGTGTGTGTGTGTGTGTCTGGTATAAAGAGAATGAAGAAACATCTCGTAATATAGCATGGCAAAGTTACATAAATGGACTATTTCTCATCTAGCCAAACTCAACTGCTAGTACATTCATAAAGAAGGTCTGAGACAAGCTGTGCAGTGTAGCAGAACCACTGGTCTTAGGTAAGAGGACACTGCCAACTTAATTGTGGTAAGCCATGAAGATAAGCAGTGTGACACAATCCATGTTTGCAGTTTTCAAATAAATATTCTACAGTAAATGTTATTATAAAGTTACAAATTAGAATATAAAATTAATTGCTGCAGGATATGGCTATTGGCATTGCATTGTTTCAGTTCCATACAGAAGGTAGAAAGCAAGATTTTGGCAGTGCTGGAATGCTGTTTGCTTTAACTGTTAACTCTCTAAGCATAAAGATATTGTGAGTGTTTTAAAATATTTTTGGAGACTTGTTTATATTCATTTATGTAGCAGACTTTGTATGTGTCAATGGCAGGCAGGTGATAAGGTGTTGTGTTTGTTAGAGTACTGCATGATTTCCCAACTGCTTTCATAGCAGAGATAAAGTAAACAATACAAATTAAAAAAAAAATGATGTTAAGTATACTACTGAGTTTTGTCTTTTGTGTCAGGATACAACAACATTTCAAGACCATTGCTTTTACTGTCTATTTCTGCTAGATAAGCCTGCTCCATTTCTTCATACTGGTTCCTGGAATATTTATTTATAACTCCAGATCAACAGTTTGTGTGTGTGTGTGTGTGTGTGTGTGTGTGTGTGTGTGTGTGTGTGTGTGTGTGTGTGTGTGTGTGTGTGTGTGTGTGTGTGTGTGTGTGTGTGTGTGTGTGTGTGTGTGTGTGTGTGTGTGTGTGTGTGTGTGTGTGTGTGTGTGTGTGTAAGAAGACTTTTGTGATGGAAATGTTCTGAAATGGGCAGTTTTGTTATTGTTTCATGCATTTTGTTTCATCACCTACTGGAAAAATGTTAAACCAATAAATTTAAAATGCGCTCTAAGTCTAACACGTGTGCTGTATTATACAAGGAATATTATTTAATAAAGTCAGGAAGGTGTATCAAAGAACACATGTATGTTACTTGTTTTGTGAGCAAGGGGCCTATGATTTGAAAACAGCCCAAAGGTAATCTTTATCCTCCACTGGCCAGATGCATTTTCTTTGGATATGGTGTGGGTTTCAATGCTGTTTCAGTTAATGTGAGTTTCAAGGGCAGAGAAGTTTTAATGCTAAGTCTATTTTCATTGTGAGACAGTATTGCTTTGTTTAACATATCTATTAGTGCTTGTGCATTGTGCTACAAAATGTAAAAATAAAATCCAAATAATCATTGTAGAAGTAAAGCAGTATGCGCATTAGTGTTTATGGTAAATGGGGCAAAATAGCCAGGTAATGGGACATTGGAATGGCTGCAGGGGGACTCTGGGGCCATATTTTGGTTCTGTTCTTCAGTTTGCATTTGAAAGTTGGTATCCCACAATTCCGCTGGAGTGGGCGGGGTTACGTAATTATGTATGCAAATTTCCTGTTAATCAGTGTACAGATTTGTACCTATTTTTCATGGCCCTTGTCCAGATTTCTGATGTTTCCAGGTTGAGAGGTATGTTCCTAACACTCTGAACCCCCATTTCCTTCCTACTACTCCTAACAACTTTATACCATGCTAGCTCCTATACCTCCAATCAGCTTCCACTGTCTACTTCTTACCATACTCCCACACAAAACCATCTCCTCCCTCACACAAAGAATCATTTCTTTCCCATCTCCTCCTCTCTATTTCAGCTCAACCCTCTGCACTTTTTTATCCTAAAATTATTTCCACTACTGCTAAGACACTTACTCTTAAACAAATACTAGACCATCCAGAATACCCTAAATCCAAACCAAAACACACTAAAATAACTTCCTTCAATAACCTCATCTTAGCTGGAGACATTCACCCCAACCCCAGACCTAACCCACCCACAAATAGCAATTACCCTCCCCTTCCTCTAACCTTTCATCCCCCTACAATACTCTTAAATTTTTCACACTCATTGCCCAGAGTCTCCACAACAAAGAACATCAGTTTCAAGCATAACCAACCTGTCATTGTAGCCATCTCTGAAACTTGGCTCAAACCCCACATCTCTGACTCTGAAATCCTACCCTCTGGATTTCATACTCTTAAATGTGATCGCCCAAAGAAAAAAGGCAGAGGCATTGCATTAATCTATTCCAATCTACTTACCTTAATTCCCCTACCAAACCCCATTCCTAAATTTGCCAATGCGGAACTAACAGTCTATTAAAAATGAATAATCACAAAAGCCTCTGTATCATTGCCCTTTATATCCCACCCAGAAATAACGTCTCAATCCTTGAAAACATACTCCACTCCAATGGGCCTCAGCTGAAATTAACCTTGAAACTTACATACTAGGTGATGTAAACATCGACTGGAATAATCAACAGTCCCATACCCTCCCTGTCCATTAACCTCTTTAACTTTACTGAAGTAACCCACTCCACCAGACCCAATAAAACAAATCCCCCAGGATCCATTCTTGACTGGATCTTAGTCACCCATCCAAATAAAATTACCAACTCTGGCACCATCCCTGACTCTATTAATGACCACCTCCCAGCTTTCATTTACCATGCAACCACCTCCTATCCACACCAACTTCAATATATTCAGACCCGCAACCTTAGTAAATTTTACCCCAAAACCTTGGGTTCCTATCAGAAGACCGAAGACTCATTTTGTCGAATGCATCTTGCTCGAACTTCGAATGTCAAAAATGCAAAATGACAAAGTGGCATATAAGTGAATTCTTTCCCTGGGAAAGAAGTCGCTTGGCCGCTTCCGTCACTTTGACATTTTTGGCACTGTAGTGCAATCTTGGAGTTGGTTTATTTAAGTAGTGGGATGTGGGAGGGGGTGAAGCTCCCCACTTTATGTAATGTTTGAATGTGTTTTTTTTTTGATTTTTTTGGAAACAGCGATTTTTTTTCCCTGTGAAAAAAAAAATCACTGTTCTGATAGCTCGATGTGTTGTGAATTCAAACTTTTGAGTTCAATATAGCAACATTCAATCATTTGATCATTCGTTGTTGTAATATAGACCCATAAAATTCTCTAACTATCTCAAACAAATGAATTGGAATATTCTAAAATCCCTTCCACTCGATAAAGCCATAGACCACTTTAATTCTACTTTCCTAGATGGTCTAAATTCCCTAGCTCCACCAAGGAAAAAAAGAATAAAAACTATAACTCTATAACACCCACCCTACTTAAATATACCAACTCCGAGATCACACTACAGTGCCAAAAATGGCAAAGTTACGAAAGCGGCCAAGCGACTTCTTTCCCAGGGAAAGAATTAGATTATATGTCGCTTTGTCATTCTGCATTTTCGACATTTGAAGTTCAACCAAGATGCATTCGACAAAATGCATCTTTGTTCTTCTGATAGGTACCCAAGGTTTTGGGGTCAAATTTACTAAGGTCGCGGGTCTGAATATATTGATGTTGGTGTGGATAGGAGGTGGTTGCATGGTAAATGAAAGCTGAGAGGTGATCACTAATAGAGTCAGGGATGGTGCCAGAGTTGGTAAATAAACTACTTGCTCCACACCACACTTATCACATAGTCTCACTAAATCTACACCACCAAAATCCACACATAGAAACACGAAAACATTCACAAAGGCTCTCAATAATAATCTGCACAAGCAACAGAGACCTCCAAAGCAGTAAACGCAAGCAACTTCCACCGCCCAACACAACGCAAATGACACATAGCCCACAGACTCAGTGTGCCACTCAACCACAGCCAATAAGGCAAAACAACATATCCAACACACTAGTCATAGGTGACTCTATAGTCAGGCACACTGATGTCCCACTCACCAGGCTAAACAAGGAGAAGCTTACTGTCAGCTGCCTGTCAGATGCCAGGATCCGTCACATAACCCACGCACTCAGGTCACTCCACAACAAGTACAAATATGACTCTGTCATTGCCCATGTTGGTGTGAATGACCTGGTCTACATGAAAAGAGACATGGAAGAGCTCTCTGATCTTGTAGCCCAGGCAGGTATGACCCTAGTCCTGAGTAGCATTCTGCCATCACCCAGAATGATACCGCAGTACAAGGACAAAATGATTGACTTCAACAATTGGCTAAGCTTCTGGTGTCATTTTAAGGGGATCCAGTATCTGTCTGCTTGGGATGACATGGTCGACAGACCATGATGCTTTGTCAGCGATGGCCTGCACCTGTCACTCCTGGGATTCCAGATACTGGCTACTTGCCTCCCCTATAGTGCCTTTTTAGGCAAGGTTCAAATGACAAATTCACCACAGTGACAGGAAATGGCAAGCAAAAACTGAGGGTAATGCTACTCAATGTTAAAAGTCTAAATCTCAAAATGCACTCACTCGAGGCACTCCTTAAAATGGAGAACATCGATATCGGTGCAGTGACTGAGACCTGGTTCAATGCTCCAGAGAGCACCTCTGCACTACCAGGCTATAACTCATACCACACTTTTCGGTCATGTAACCTGGACCTAAATACCAAAGGCAGAGGTGTGTCCATATTAATTAAGGATATCCATACCTCGAGGCTAGTTGCTCAGCATAATGCATCTGAGGTTATCCAAGTGCAACTAACTCTGGGCAAAACTGCAATCCAAATTGTAGCTTGTTACAGATCCCCCACCATGCCCCAGGATTCCCACTCCTCTTTTCTTGATGTACTGGAAAATATTAGGGTTCAACGAAACACCCTAATAATGAGCGATTTCAACTACCCCACCATTAACTCGGAAACTACTCGTGTACCAGATCCTTCACACAACGCTTTCTGGAATTCATAAACTCCAATGTCCTGGATCAACTTATCCACACCACCACTAGGGACAACAATATCCTAGACCTAGTCATTACCAACATGAGTGACCGGTGTTCCACACCTGAAGTCAACTCCTCGTTGCTCCAATCCGACCATAAGCTAATCATCCTTGATATCCACATCCTGCCTCCATCCCCCCATTAAGGAAACCATGGTAAAAAATTTCTCCAAAACCAACTTCATGCTTCTTAAGACAGAAGCCATACATGTCAAGCAGAGTGCCTCTTTGGACCTTTTCAAGAGGAACCTTGACGATTGGATGGGAGAAAGGAAATTCACCCCAGGGATCACGTCAGTCGCCCTGCTAGACAGGGGTCCAGGAAAGTAAATAATGTGGGAAGACATAGCCAAGGAATTGTTATGGCTAGGCTTGTATAGGCCCTAGGGCTGATAGCCTAGTACCAACCTATGAACCTAAGAAGTGGTGAACTTCATGACACCCATGCAGATGGACAATACAGTTACGACTGCTGAATCCTACACAAATGCACTCTATAAGCACTTACACGAGTGCATGGATCGTGCTACCCCAAACAGAACCAAGATGCTATCTTCCAAAAAAAGGAAGCCAATCTGGTGGTCCCCTGACATAAACAAACTGTACAACACAAGGAAGAAATTGTTGCAAAAGAGAGCAAAATCCCATGGGTGGAAGAGCTCCCTGGTCAGCCTCAGTAAGAAGCTGAGATCCGTTATAAGATCCTCCAAAGCTAGCTACAAAAACAAAATTGCCACTGATTCTAAGGACAACCACAAAGCATTCTATAGTTATGTCAAGAATCTCAATGGCAACACCCAGATCTGCTCTGAGTTACAGCACAACGGCATGAAAATTATCAAACCAACTGATATTGCCAACATCCTGGCAGATAGGTTCAGTGCTAACTTTACCCCGTCTTACCCCCTAAAGGGCCCATATCTATACAGGAATAATGCAGAGTTCCTGTAATCACAACTACGCAGGTAAAAGCTGCACTCTCTAAAGCCAAAAACAAAGCATCCATGGGACCGGACAACATCCCATGTTGCATTTTACACGAACTTCAAAACAAACTGGTTCCCCACCTAAGCACTATGTTCAATCATAGCCACACATCAGGCTTTGTGCCCACTGAATGGCACACAGCAGCAGCTATCCCACTCCTCAAAGGGAGAGCCATAACTAATCCCGGGAACTATCACCCTGATAGCCTGATGAGCCTGGTCTGCAAGGCCATGGAGCTTATCATCATGGAACTCATAAACAAAGACATTGGTAACCTCCAAACTCTGGATCCCACCCAGTTCAGGTTTGTGAAAGGCAGATAATGCTTCCTGAACCTGATCAACTTCTTTGAGGCAGTCACCAAAGCCGTAGATGAGGGTATGGTGGTTCACACAGCCTATCTTGACCTCGCCAAGGCTTTCAACACCATCCCCCATTCTGGAATTATAGCTAAACTCACTAAACTAAGCATAAATCTCTATGTCACAAGATGGGTTGCCAAATGGATCACTGACAGAACCCACACTGTAAAAGCTGCACACTCCAAATCTGACCTCAAATCAGTGACAAGTGGAGTACCACTGAGTTCAGTCCTGGGACCTCTCCTGTTTGGTATCTACTTCTTTGAGGTACAGGCTAACACAGAAGGCCTCTGGCTAATGAAGTTCACAGATGACTGCAAACTAGGAACCATAGTTGAGACCCCAAATGATGTGGAAATCCTACAGAAGGGCCTCGCTGAGACAGATGCCTGGTGTCAGAGCTATGGCCTCAAGCTTAATGCCAAAAAATACATTGTCATCCCCTTTGGTAAAAACCATGAACTACTACATAGACAGCAATCTACTTAACACCAAATGTGTGATAAGAGACCTTGGGACCCAGGTGGACAGTAGTCTGTCCTTTGATAGTCATATCGCCACAGTAGTCAGGAAGTTCTTCTACGTAGCACACCTCATCATAAAAGGGTTCTCATCCAGGAAAAAAGAGGTCATTGTTCCCCTCTACTCGACACTCATTAGACCCATTATAGAGTATAACACCCCTTTTAGAATGTACCTCACAAAACATCTGCAGCAGCTGGAAAGGCCACAGAAGTACCTCATAAAGAGAATTACTGGCCTCAAACAGATGCCCTACACTAACCATCTCAAAAAACTCCAGCTTTACTCTGTAGCATATCGCCTACTCCGAGGTGATCTCTGTTTAAGATATAAAGCTATGTCAAACCCAGAGCTGTTGGACATACTACACTTAAAGAAATCCCAATCCCTCCAAGCTACATGCTCTAGAGACCTAAACCTTGTCAGCACAATAAACAGGAAATGTTTGAGGGATAGATTCCTGTCCTAGAGACTTCCCATACTCTGGAACAGGCTACCCATCTATGTCAAGCAAAGTTCTTCATTAGCACTCTTCAAGAAAAATCTTGATGAATGGATAGGAAACAGGAAATGCACCACTGGGATCCCTTCTGTGTCTCTGCTCGACAGTGGTACAGGAAAATAACTTTCCTGGGTGGCATAAGCCAGGGAACCTTGTTGGCTAGGCTTACGTAGGCCCTCGGGCCAATAGCCTAGTGCCTACCTATGAACCTATGAACCTATAACTGCCCCTTCACTAACCAAAGAAACAAAGCAAATTATGTATCAAAGAAACAAATCCTGGAAGCTTTACCAAAAGAAAAATCTTCCCAAAACCCTTCTCCAATATATGCAGCTCTGTAACTTTGCAAAAATGCAAATCTTCAAAGACAAAATTTCCTCCTACATTAAGCTCCAGTCCCACCATCCCCAAAACTATAGGCTTTTTTGGAAGTCCATAAACTCACTCCTCAACCCAGGCTCCAAAAATAACCCCTGTCCGGACCCAAGTGAATCTGACCTCGAATTAGCCTCACTGTTCAACTCTTTCTTTATAGAGTCAATATCCAACCTAATGAAAACTTTTCCAAACAACAATCCATCTCTCCTACAGTTCACCCCATCTAAGCCTCCAAATAATTTCCCCCTATATTTTAGCTTAAACCTGTCTCCTCTAACTACATACAATGACTTCTATCCAAGCTTATACCCTAGTCCAATGCACCTGACAACATCCCCTCTTCCTTTCTCAAGTCTGCTGCCAATGGTATAGCTATCCCAATTCGTATCCTAATTAATAGATCCATAAAGGAATCCTATGTACCTAAACTCTGGTGTTCCACCTTTCATAGGTTCATAGGTTCATAGATTAGTACTAAGCTAACTGCTCTTGCGAGCCATTTTAAGCCTAGCCAATTATCCCTTGTGAGACTCAAACCCTGCACCTTGTGTTTGTAAGGCAAACACCTTAACCATTAGGTTACCCTCCCAACCCTTTATTCTTCCTCTCCACAAGGGGGGCAAAAACACTAACATTTCAAACTTCTGCTCTATAGCTCTATAGCTCTTCTCTCTCCAAAATCTCCAGAATCCTAGAAAAATGCATCCACCTCCAACTTATGCCTTTTCTGACTAAAAAAACAACTTCTTACCCCTACCCAACATGGCTTCCAACCAGAACATAGCACCATAACAGCTTTACTCTCATTCTTAGAAACTGTCAGTCAAGCTCGAGATTCTGGGAACTTAGTGTCCACAGTGCTCCTAGACCTCTCTAAAGCATTTAATAATGTTTTCCATAAGCACCTTCCAAGTCACCTCTCAAATTTAAATCTCTCCCAAAACACTCTTTCCTGGTTCTCAAGCTATCTGTCAGATAGATCTCAGGCTGTGAAACGGAAAAAAGGTACCTCACCTTTCTTACCCACCCCTACCAGAGTACACAGTGCTCCATCCATGGACCAATGCTGTTTAATATCTTTATCTATAACTTTCACTCTGCTATTCCTAATGTCAAAGTCATCCAATATGCAGATGACTTTATACGTGTCTGCTCTGCCTCTAACCTCCCTGAACTCTTATCTAAAACTCAGACTGCCTTCTCAACTACTGAGATCTGGATGTGCCAAAATCACATTTCTCTCAGTGCTAACAAATCTAAAATACTACTATTCACACTCTCAAAATCTTTCTCTTTTGATAAAAATTCCTTCCAAGTCCTTAGCCAAAGCAACTCTCTGATCAGAGTTGTCCCCTTTGCAAAACTATTCAGTGTAACTATAGATGAACACCTCAAGTTTGACATCCATATTCAGCAAAATATTAAGAAAACCCACCAAAAACTAGATATGCTATACAGGGGCAACCATTTCCTCTCTACTTCTACCAGGCATACCCTGGCCTCCTCTTACCTCCTTCCCTCACTTCTGTACGGCACCCCTCCACTAACTAACCTATCCTCTTACATCACTTCCAAACTTGAAAGCTGTTATAACAAAATTTCTGAATTTGCCACCAAAGCCAAACATTCCACTCATCACGGTGTTACCCTCCAATCCCTCAACTGGTTAGGATTCACAAATTACCTGGACTTCCTCCAGCTCACTACAGCACATAGACTAATATTTAAGCCAACCAAATGCTCCACTGTAACTAACATCCTTCCCCCATACACCCCAAATAGAACTCTCAGATCTGAACCCAAAACTTAATTACTGTCCACAAACCTAAACGTCCTGCTGGACAACTTCTCCTCTCCTTCTTCTTAGGTAAGAAATGGAACTCTCTCCCTTCCACACTAAGGACAATGTCAAACACAAACAACTTCAAAACTCAGCTTTACACCTATCTCTCCTCCAAATGGAAATGTAACTGCATTCTCCCTACCTAGAACTCTTTAACAAAAGCACCTGGGATGGTATCCTCCTGAGTTCCAAAGCACCTTATCGCTGGCAACAACCCTCTATAGCTAATTCCCATACGATCTCTCATACACTGTAAATATTGTAGATAGCGTTTGACTTTTGACTTTACCTGTGTGAATTTGTTAAAATGTATCTGCACGATATGTTTCCACTATGGGCAATATTGCTCACACTTTGTATTATTTGATATGTATTTGTACTTGTACTTTTATTTTATCAGACTGCTATCTTTACTGTAATCCGTTTCATGGAGCTTTTCCACCTGAGCCTCCACTGAAAACGGGCTCTCTGGGCACAGTGGACTCCCCCAGTAATCAAACTGGAAATAAATAAATAAATAAATAAATAGATAATACATAAATATATACCAATAAATACTATATCATCAGATGGGTAGGAAAGTAACAGCATCAACATACTATTTATTTAATGTGAAACATTTATTTTTCCTTTATGTCAAGTTATTTGGTATATATATATATATATATATATATATATATATATATATATATATATATATATATATATATAGTATTATGTGGGAGCCACAATAAATTATATATTTTATTGCTGAAACAAAAATAACTTTGGGAGAGTCTCATGTTTTACTGTTACAAATGAGAGGTTCAGAACACATTTCAGAATTTCTTCTGCTGAGATGCAAAGTACAAAATCTTCAATTTATTATCTGCTAACTGACCTACTGTCAATATTTTACATCTCCAGATGGACTGCTTTTACAATGAAAAAGATCAACAATGTCAAAAGAGCTTGCCTGCAGTTGTCATTTATGGATGAAACCATAATATGGAAAGCCCTGATTCAAAACTATTTTATGATTTGTTGTTTGGTTACTTCTTAACATAAGCACTGATTGGGGGGGTATAGCATATAGCACCCCCAGCACCAGACCCAGATCATGGCCTAATAAGGCCCTAGGCAGGGTAATGGAACATCCCCCCCAACCACCACAATCATTCCAGTGCCCTATTACTTGTCTCTCTCCCCCCTAATAAACATAAACACTGTTCAAAATTGTCAGCTTGCTTACTACTTTATTCTTTACTGTTGAAATGAAAACAGAGATGCAGATTTAATTTAAAACTCTATTTTTTTTTCCTTTGTTGACCATGTTAGTCCCACTAGGCTAGTAAACTGTTTTTGCGGGAGACCCTTGGTGATATTTATATTACTAGGGGGAATTATGGCCAGGGCACTGGGGAACTTCCCCTACTCATATATATAGCTTTAGTGGATATAAAAGATCTCATAGCACCTAACCACCAACACGGGTAGATGGGACCTCAGTTTAATACCTCATCCAAAGGAAAACACATTGAGAAGTGTAGCACCCACCTATACTATAATGCAATGTCAGCAGTCTGCCTACGGGCTGTGGAAGAAGAACCCTCAGCTTTAAGTAGCAAAGGCAAGTTTGCTACATGTTACACTACTAACATTGCTTTTAAATTTTACAGCATAAACACTGATAATCATTTGCAAAACAAAACAGCCTCACTCTGAAAACAAACTTGGCATGAGCAACAGTAAACTTCTCTTTCCTTGAAGCTCACAATTCATGAAAATGCATTGAAGCTCACACTCATTGAAAATGCACTACTGGCAGATTAAGTGTACCTTGGTCCTTGGGCTGTTTTAAAATCATGGGTCCCCTAAATTTTTTCAGGACCAAGGATAAATGCATGTGTTTTTTTGATTTACCTTCACAATTTAATGTTTTTTCTTCTTAAATATAGCAATATGTATTAGAGTGTATTTTAAATTTGTAGTTTTAATAATTTTTTCCATTAAGGAGTGAAACAAAATGCATGACCTAATAAATGACAAAAGTACCCATTTCTGAACATTTCAACCACCTCATAGATGGTGTAGACGATTAAGACTTTTGTTTCCAGTAGCTAAGGTACAGAGTTTGAACTAGTGAAAGTTAATTAAGTGAGCTGCTCTCTCTAACAAGGGCATTACACATGCACACTGCTGAGGCAAAAATCACACTGTATCTTATGCATGTCATTCTGGAAATTACTTTTTTTTAATTACATTTTTTTTCCATTTTAATTAAATCAATGTTATGACCAGACCCTCCCCATCCAGCAAGCTCTAGGCAGCTGCCTAGGTCAACTTGTGCTGGATCCAACTCTGTCTAGCATCCCTTCTCGATCTGCCTATCAGCTGTTATATTCTGTGTAGGAAACAACCCATATACCTTAGTTTACAGCATTATATGAAGAATATCATAGTTGGAAATATGACACCGTAATGAAGTATCATGCGGAAACAGGCAGGTTGTATTTTATTTGTGAGGCAGGTGCAGATTATTACTGATAGAACAAATTAGCTTACAGCTGAATTTAAAAAAAAAGCATTTCAATGAATATAAGAGCTAACTTAGAATTAAGCAAAAAGCTGGAATATATATCAAGTATATATTAACTCTTACATCCCATTTCTACAAGTTATCATTCAGATCATGTTTAAATAGTGCATCAGTGTTAATAATAAATTGTTTTTTTTCCCTTGTTGGCTCAAATCATCATTTATGTATTAGAAACAAGTGTGCCTGTTGTCACACTGTTAAAACCAATGAAGGTGAAAGAAGCCCCATTATGTATTTATTGTTTGGTCCCCTTGGACCTTATTTATACTGGCTCAGCCTCCAGTGCCCATGTCCATTCCGATTGTACCAGCATCCTTCTTTAGACTTGCTCCAGTTTTGCTGAGGCCAGTTGTGGATCTTACGGGCACCATGGCAACTTGGACATCTCTGCTTCCATCCGTTGTTTTTTTTATTTTATATTGCCTACCACATATACCTTTCCCTACCCCCACACTCACTGCATGCATCCAGGGGCAACTCCTGTCTTTGTACCATTACTCCAACTAGGGAAAGTTACCAGTGAGCACCCTCTCATCAGGACAGGAAAACCCATCTTTTTTGATACTGCATTAGTAACCTGAGCTGCTAATCAAACCCAAGGCAACTGAGCTGTAGTTAGGGTTTTATCCCTCTACACCACCAGAGTGGCCCGGAAGCACCACTGTGTATTAAGGTATATTTATATAGTTCACTTCTCTTATGTCTGTACCTCCTGTCACTTAAATTGACAAAAGTTATTTTATTTAATTCTGAGAAGTCTGTCTAATACAGAATGCCCCACAGATGCAGACAACCAAGTTAATCACATAACCAAAACAAGAAGTACACTTGCACAAAGAGACCAAATAACTAAGCAAGTGCGTGCATGAACAGAAGGCCCTTCCAAGATCAGACTTGCTGGAACAGCAAGTACTCAAATAGACTTAAAACTGCATATACTTTTAATAACAAAATCTTAAAAGTCCTCAATAAACAAATAAATGAATTGAGCAAACACTTTTGTCTGACAAACAAAGCAAACTTTTTCAGAACTAAAGATCCTTTTTCCATTCACAAATTTAAAAAGACAGTAACCACCTCATGGTTGAGTGGTATTCATTAAAATATAGACAACATTTAAACAATTAACTAATATTAATACTCTTTAAAAGTAGAATATAATTGAAAAATTAATAGATGAATATATATATATATTGTGAAGTAGATTAAAAAATCCAAACACACACTATACTTATGTGTATACACACACACACACACACACACACACACACACACACACACATATATATATATATATATATATATATATATATATATATATATATATATATATATATATATATATATATATATATATATATATATATATATATATATATATATATATATATATATATATATATATATATATATATATATATATATATATATATATATATATATATATACACTTTGTATAAAATATATATCAAATCCTAAAATGTAATTAACCAATTCCCATCCATTATTAAAATTAATAAATTGATTTAAACAAAAGCAAAAAAGTAGGCACTAGATGTACTCATAATTTTGCCACTCTTTGCTTAAGGACAGGTAACAAAGAAATGTGGTCATTTATAACAGGTGGACTGTGGCCAATTATCATTTTTTATAACAATTTAACATTGAGGTCCATATTACCATGAGATTTTGCTTTAATTGTTATGTACAAGAGTCTCTGTAGATTAAAGTAATTCAGTCTGTTGCAATTTTCTGAAGTAAAACCGAATAAAGCAGAGCCCTTCTCCGACCATCTTCAAGTGCAATATGGACTAATGGATGAGAAATCACAAACTCACTCCTGAGATGGTGCCTCTGTCCCTTAAGGAGAGAGGTAGTCAGTAAAATGTTCAAAACACCACTTTTGATGACCTGTGTTATCTTTACCCTATGGATAGAACATCTAGTAAAATCTGGGTAAAACTGGTTAGGCTTTTAAGGGCTCTTAGGCCATTAGCCTAGGAATCTCTTATGAACATACAGACCTATCAAGCTATAAAACAATGTTGGCTTTGCATGATTAAAGTATATTTATGTGAAACATGTTGAAGTACTTTTTATGACAACTGAGTGAAGCAAAGTTGCAGTGCATTCCTGTGGCTATTATAATCACAATCTGACATCTGAGGTGTGCAAAGTCAGCAAGTTTAGCTTTAATAACTGGGTATGGAGAATGCATGTGAAGAAAGTGACTAACTCCTCTGTCATTTGCTAACGTTAGAACATTCTGGCTTTGGATGACTAAAAATTATGCATGTGAGGCAAGTTGGCATGCATTAATGTGGTTACTGTTTGTGTGAAACAAACTGGAAATACATCATTGTCCCCACGTATTTTATCACAACCAGACATATGAGGTGTATGCACTCATCAAAATAGTTGAAATTGCTGTGGGGGTCTATCTTGATTAAAGTGAATGATACTGATGTCATTTGCTGAAGTTAATGAGTCATTATTCTGGCTTTGTTGGACTAATTATCATTGTGTTAACCAAAATGGAATACTTCACCAGGAATACTCCTCATGAGAAAGAAAGTTAAAATATATCACAGTGGCCATTATTTTATCTCAACCATACATTTGAGGTGTTTATAGTCATAAAATTTGACATAAATTGATTTGCACTAAGGTTATCATTGGATACAGGAGACTGACCATACCATGACTTGTTCAAGTTATCCAGTCATCATTTTAGATTTGCAGAACTAGTGTGTATTTGTGTGAAGCCAGTTGGAATATTTTTAAAACAATCAGATATTGAAAAGAAGCTACAATTTATGTGCATGAGAGCGGTCTGTGTACAAAGAAGTGCATATAGGTGTGTGTGTGTGTGTGTGTGTGTGTGTGTGTGTGTGTGTGTGTGTGTGTGTGTGTGTGTGTGTGTGTGTGTGTGTGTGTGTGTGTGTGTGTGTGTGTGTGTGTGTGTATGTGTGTGTTTGTTAGTTGCAGTGCAACTAAAAGTAGCAAACTAGACAATTTATTTCACAGTAAAGCATTAACATTGTACACAACACATGACTGTGAAGATCTGGGCAGGATGTGTGTGATAGCAACTGATATTTGGCACATGGTTCTGGGACTGTGCTGGTGACTCAATGTGACATCTGCATACACTCATTGTTTCTGTTTGGGTTTTACCATGGTGTGGTTTCCTCCCCTAGACCCTCAATTATATAAATGTATGTCTGTAACCATTTCTGTTTTTTTTACTTTCATCCCCATTCATACCAGTGGGTACACAAAGGTAACTATCTTTTTCTGTGGGGGTAGGAAAGGCAGTACTATTCCCAGCTAGGAATAGCATATGCTTGAAAGCATTTGTCTTCTCATTTTATTGAATACCACTATTGTCTTAGATTTGAAAACAACTTATTTTTCCTTGAAAGAAAAAATGCTGAATTTATTTCCTTACTCATGATATTGTTCAAGTCATTATCAGATCAAAAGCATGTAGAAACCTACAATATTTGAGTTCTGTTTTCCACAAGATCCCCTGTATTATTCAATTACTTCCTTCACACGTATTACAACACAGTCTTCATTAGAAAGAGTATGCTGACAGGATGAATAAAATAGTTAAAAAGTGATACAAAACAAGGAAGAAGCAATCCTTCTTGATGGTGTGGGGTCAGGATAGGGAAAACAAAGGATGAGCACTGGGGAGTGCAGGAGAGATCAGTGTGCAACAGAAAGCCCCATACATTTTGTTTTTTCTTTTTCTTTTTTTTTTTTGTAAGAAAATTTTTATTAATTTAACATATTTACAATATATAATATATAATATATATATATATAAATATATATATATATATATATATATATATATATATATATATATATATATATATATATATATATATATATATATATATATATATATATATATATATATATATATATATAGAGGAAGAAATATATAACATACTGTTATATAGTGGTAAGAATGCATTGAATCATTAGAGTAATCTTATGCAATTAACTCATTAAGAGTCTTGGTAGTTCAATAGCAACACTGAAGGCTATCCCAACTACTAAAAGTCTTTGTATGGTTTATGGCTCTTATTTTGATCACATATTTTCCAGTTTTACATAGTATTGTTGCTAAATTAAAAAATTCTTTGAACATAGGAACTGAGATTGATTTCTATTTTTTTGTAATAACTTTTCTAGCAAATGCCAAAAGACTCCTGTGAAGATGTGTGAAGGCTGCCAGCCTAGCTAGATAGAATTTGTAGATAATTCTGTCATGTGTTAATATTAATATAAGCCACATGCTTGTTCTCTTAAATGGAAGAAAATGCTGTTAGATGTGGAACTGCAAAAATGTAACAACAGTGCACTCTGCTGTAGGAAAACTGATAAGTCAAGCATTGTGTAATTGTTTGATGTACAAACTCAAAACCAAGATGTCTAAATGAAAGCATTCTTCCTATTGTTTTGATGCCAGAGTTAATGGCTAGAGTTTACATGTATAATTTGTTTTACTGCTCTGGCTTTCTGTCCATCTGCAAGATCAAAAGAGTTATTAACCTCTGAGTTTCTGTTAGCCTGGAAAAAAACAGAAAATTGTTAAGAATTGTGTAATGTGAAACAGCACTGTGATATCAATTTAAGAAGAGAGAATGAAAGAGCATTTAACATTTTGTTTTGAGAACATCTGACATCACCACAACTGTCTTGCTCTATATGTAAGGTTATTTTAGAACTGTGTTTTCTCTTATATATAGCTAGGAAATAGGAAGATTAGATTCGTTTTTTCTGTATTGATGTCAGAACAATTCTACTGTATTATTTTAAGCATTTTCCTGTGATCTCTGAACTCTTGACTAGCACTGTGTAGTAAGAAGTATTGTCTTGTGTTTTTATTATTTATTATTAAATATTTTAAACCTTTCAACTGTGGTTGTTTTGTGTAGATGTGTAGAGATAATTTAAGCTCTAGAGTACATTGCATGTATATAGTGATACTGTCCAAGTCACTCCAATAAGCTTTGCTGTTCAGTCCCATTTACCATTTGGATAATGATATTGCACAGTAATAATTGGACACCATTTGTTATGGGCCTTTTTAGTAGCTGATATTAGTGGCAGGTGTCAGCTGGTACTACCGTTTAGACTGGGCAGAAAGGGGGCAGCCTTCCCCAGGAGTGTATGTGTGTTTGTGTATAACTCATATCTCAAAGTGTGTGTGTGTGTGCGTGTGTGCGTGTGTGCGTGTGTGCGTGTGTGCGTGTGTGTGTGTGTGTGTGTGTGTGTGTGTGTGTGTGTGTGTGTGTGTGTGTGTGTCAGCTACTTGGGCAGGGACACGAAGCACTGGTTGGACAGAGAGGGTGCTGGAGGTTTTAGCTTGCCCACTGGGCTGAGATCTGGACCCTATAGCTGTGTCAGTGCGGAGTCTTATTGAGGATCTGGAGAGAAAGGGAGAAAACAGCCCCAGACTGACTGTGGTCTCTGTCTGCTCTTAAGGGAAATTGTACTTTACTGTGTGTGTATTTGCTATCCTCCCCTATGTAGATGACCTTCACTGGTTTTGGTGAGGATTGAGGCTCCTTGATTACTGGGCCAGTGCACAGGCATTACATATTAATTGTTTGACAGTGATGGGATATCCACACAACATATTAATTGGTTGGCAAATACTAATTGGCTTGTAGTGGTGTGGGTAGTGTGAATTCCTGTGGCTTGTGTACAGTGATCACTGAAGGTGTGTTTGTACTCTAAATCAGCCACACAGTGAATACGCAGAGTTCAGATCACAATTGTTTTATTTCTTTTGTTAGCTTAGTTAGTCAGGGAGAGCAGGCAAGCATGTCAGCAGAGGAGTATGGAAAGCTGACAAGGAGCCAGTTGACTGAGATGTGTCGGACTAGAGGACTGGTGCATGGAAACCTGACTAAGACAGACATGATATGGGCTTTGGTCACAGCTGCTTCAGAAAACATCAACCAGGAGGATGATCAGACCGGTCATGGAGATGTACAACACTCAGGGAATGGACAGCTCAACCTTTATGCAGAGGACTTAAAAATCCATCTGGAGCTAAAGAAACTTGAGTTGGAGGCCAGGCATTTGGAAATGGAAACTGTGGAAAAGGAGCGGCAGAGGCAGCCTGAAAAGGAGATGCTGACTCTTCACCAGAGTCATGGTGGTAATGGGGAAGGGAGTAACTGGACCCCAGAAGCACAAAATGTCAGTAAATTTCTTTTGCAGTTTACAGAGGGGGATCATTTTAGGGTCTATATTATGTGATCATACAGTGAAATATTCGAACATGTAATAATTGACAACTAAATGTCGAACTGTTGGAATGTTGAACAGTTCAATGGAAATCTCCGTACACTGCGGGCATGGAAGTTTTCCATTGTCTGCACTGTAGTGTGATCTCGGAGTTGGTATATTTAAGTAGCAGGGGTGTGAGGGGTGCAGGGGGGCTTGTCCCCCTGCTTAGAGCATTTTTATGGTTTGTTTAGGTGTTTTTATGGGGGCGGTTTTTGTCGTTCGACATTACAGCATTTTGACATTTAGGGGTCGATTATTATGTGTTCAAACATTTCACTGTTAGATCACGTAATATAAATGCTAATTTTGATAGTTTAATTCATATGTTTGAGAGGATATGTAAACAGTATGATGTTGACCAAAGGCTCTGGGCACGGTTCCTGACCCTCTTACTCCATGGTAAAGCTGTAACTGTTGTCTAAAATTTCTTATCATGAATGTTTTGATTATACTGCTGTTAAGAAATGTTTGTTAGAATTTTTTAAGCTAACACCTGAAATGTATAGGAAAAAGTTACATGAGCATAGACGGAAGGCAAATTAAAGTGTATGCGAATATGTTGGTGAACTGAGCACTTATTTTCATAGGTCGGTGATTGGATGTCAAGTCATCACTTTTGAAGGGCTGGCAGATCTTTTGGTGAGGGAACAAGCCCTTAGCACTTTGCCTGAAAACATGAGGATCTGGTTAGCTGATAGTCAATGTGCTACTTCAGAGGAGTTGGGGAAGAAGGGAGACCTATACCTAGCAAGCAGGGCATCCCTGCACAGGAAAGGGACCTCCAGTACTACTCATGGGTCTAAAGGAACCCATGGTGTACAGCCCAGACTGTCCCAACAGAATCTGCCAGTAGTAGGGGAAGCCACTAGTCCAGGTACACATCCAGGACCTAGGGTTAAATGTTTTGAATGCAACCAGTGGGGCCATGTGGCATACAGATGTCCATGGAGGCAAGGTGGGGAACAAAAGGTGAGGGAGCCAGTAAGTGGGAAAGACAAAATGTTAATAGCAGGTTGTCTTGAGACAACAAGGGTACTGAACTATCATCCTCCAGATGTCCTGATAGGGAAGGATTTTGATGAGGCAGTACTATGTGTTAATGCAGTTACATGCAGTCAGTCTTCAAGACAAGCATGTGGGTTTGGTAGCCTTGGGGAGACACAGACAGACCGCATATTTGCACCCAGGACCGGTGAGGTGGTTACTTCAGGGAGGAAGCTAATTTGTAGGAATGAGGCTGAAGGTGAGCCATAGCTGCTTGTGGGCACTGGTGTTCCTTTGTACAGAGTGACTGCAAAGGTAGAAGTAAGTAGTAGTACCCAGGCTGACAATGAGGCACCACTGTCAGAGGATGCCAGACTTCCTGTAGAAGGGGAGCTGGAAAGGGTTACAAAGAGAGAGTTGAGACAGGTGGAGCTCTCAGACCCTATATTGCAAGGCCTGAGGCAGGTAGTTAGTGAGGCACCTGATTCTCAAGGGAAGGGAGGATCTGTATACTGGGACAAAGGGCTACTGTATAGAGAGTGGACCCTTGAGGGAGGGCTAGAAGGTGAGAGGGCACAGCAATTGGTAGTGCCTAGAGACTACTGTCTGGTGCTTCTAGCCATAGCCCAAGATATTCCCTTTGCAGGTCATATGGGCATAAAACATACAAAGAGATGTATAATTCAGAACATCTATTGGCCTGGAATTTCCAGAAATGTAACAGGGTACTGCAGGACATGTGAGCAGTGGCAAAAGATAGGCAAGGCAGGAGACAAGGTGAGAGCACCTTTGATGCTTTTGCCTGTGATTGAGGAGCCATTTCAAATGGTAGCTATGGATATTGTGGGGCCTCTGAGTATCCCAGGTTCCACAGGGAAAAAGTATACCCTTGTGGTAGTAGATTATGCTACAAGATACCCTGAGGCAGTTGCTTTGTCCTCTATTGAGGCAGAAAAAGTGGCAAATGCTTTGTTAGAGGTTTTCAGCAGGGTAGGTTTCACAAATGAAATACTGACTGACAGAGGTGAAAATTTCATGTCAGACCTGCTGACTTGTCTGTGGAAGTTCTGTGGGGTGAAGCACCTGAAGACCACCCCTACCATCTCCAGACTAATGGTTTTGTTGAGAAGTTAAATTCTACAATCAAGTCCATGCTACGGGCATTTGCAGACCAGTTTAAGAGGGAGTGGAATAAATGTTTGCCCCATCTGGTTGTGATCTCTGTGTACTCTTAAGGGAAATTGCATTTTAATGTGTGTGTATTTGTTATTCTTCCCTATGTCGGTGTTCCTTACTGGTGTTAGTGGTCAGTATTGAGGCTCCTTGATTGCTGGACCAGTGCACAGGTGTAACAACTCCAAAATAATTTTTTGCTGTTTGGCTTTTATAGATACAAGAATTGGAACATTCATTAGTATCATGATCTAATTAAAGAAGAATTATCAGTCCATAACCCCTAAAAAATGCACTTATCTCTTCTCAGTATACATTCAGTTTTTCACAATTCATAAACAAGTCTGTCCAATCAGCTTTTACATCTTTATTGCATCTCCAACAAACTGATGAAGTCATTTTACTAAGTTTAGAGATTTTATAGGGAGTAACACCCATTCTGTGTATATATTACTACATAGAAGCTTTCCAGTATAAACTTGAAGAATTTAAGTAACAAAGTTTTTTTCTTACTATCTATTGAGTCACTCAGCCCTCTACTATCTAAAACATTCCAGAATTTTGCATCAACATTATTTATAATTAAACTATATAACTTGGACAAACTTCCTTTGTAGGTCAATTTACCTTTGATAATAGCATTCATATATTCATATAATGAAGGAATAGTGTTATGTTCCTCTTCACTCAAATTGTTTACAAAGTCATTTAATTTCTTACTGCTGGATAATATTAGCTGGTTAACAGATTCACCCATCTTATAATCTTTCATTAAATATTGTGGGGATTTAGCTTTTCCTTTTCAATGCAATCATACAATAATACCAATCAATTCCTTTTTAGTAAATCCATTTTAACATTGTTCTGAGATTCCTTAAATCCAGAGGTGCATGCAATGGGAAAGCACAAAACTTTCCATTTTGATATTAATGGAGTTTTTAAAAACATATTTCCTAACTGTTTTAAGAACTGATTTAATATATGCAGATTCTAAAGATGGAAATGAATTTCATTCTAAGGTAAATTTTATTGATGACATGAAAGAATTTTTACATATTTTCAGCATCATATTTGATAAGCTTATAAGAATGTAGTATATTCTACTCCTGAATCATTTTCCATTGACTAGTGTAAAGTGAGTCAATCCAGAATATAACAGAGTTAAAATTTGCAGCAATAGAATAAGAGTTTACCACTGGGAAGCAAATACCACCATAATTCCATAATCTTATATGATTTCTACAAGCAATTCTTGGCTTTTTAGGATACCATAAGAATGAAGTTAGCATTTTTTAAATTTTCTTTAAATTTTTGTCAGGTATTACAGCTGTTGAATGCAGTGTGTGTATATATATATATATATATATATATATATATATATATATATATATATATATATATATTATCATCATGGGTAATATAATCATTTAATCATGGGTAATATAATCATTTTTAATAAGTAGTAACTTATCCTCAAAAGTAAAAAAAAATCATTCCATTTTTAATAAGAAGTAACACTTCTTCATTTATTTTTTTCAAAATAATCTTACTCACATCTTGATAGATTTTCATTCCTAAATATTTAATTTCTTTTCCTTTCCAATTATATTTATATTTATCTTTAAACTTACTATCTAGTAACTGAATTAACACTAAAGTTTCAATTGTATTATTATTAAATTTCATCAGCAATACTTCTTGAAACTTTTCAATTTACTCATCTGTTTCTTTGATTGAATAATTTAAATCTCCAATAGTTAGTAAAATATCATCTGCAAAAAATATTTTAGATTTACAATTCCTGTTAATTGAGAATCAATCATTTTTCATTGCATCTTATAGTATTAGCTATGGGTTCAGTAAGTAATCCAAATAGTAGAGGTGACAAGGGACACCCATGCTTTATGCCTTTGTTTAATGTGAATCATTGAGAAATATAAGATTCAATTTTAACACATGATTTGAAATCTTTACATAGTTTTTTTTTAATATTCCAATAAATGTACCTTTCTGGTATCTGCAACCTCCTACACAAGTGACTCTGCCTTGCTGGAAAACCTGATACTGTGTCCACCAAGCCCACCATTGCAAACAACGGGGGTTACATCTAAACCAGACTTTAAAAATTTCCACTAGTGCCTTTCTGGTATCTGCAACCTCCTACACAAGTGACTCTGCCTTGCTGGAAAACCTGATACTGTGTCCACCAAGCCCACCATTGCAAACAACGGGGGTTACATCTAAACCAGACTTTAAAAGTATGTTACCTGTATATGTTTAACCTAAACCTTTGAACCCTAAAATTCTGGTCTAGCTACCTGCCTAGGACTACCAGCAGTCAATACCAACTTTCCTAACTGCAGGCCTTTCCAAACCCCTACTTACTAAGGGCCCAAAGCATCCTTTATTAGTTTTACGTCCTGCATCCTCCACACTATTTCTGTCTCCTACTATTTTCCTTCTTTCTCTCCTTCCTTACCTGCACAACTGTGAATTTACCTACTGGCCACTAGGTGGCATCCTCCAACTTTCTGCTGGCTCCCTTCTCACTTGCTCTGTAACTCTCCAATACCTCTCTTCTTGTTCCTGAACCTCCTAGCCCACAACCGCTCTTCTTTCTCCCCCTGGCCCCTGACAAATCTCCCTTCTTACCCTTATTAGCTACTAAACATCTGTACACTCACCCCTAGATATATTTCCACTGAATTTGCTTCTTTCTTACCTGCACAACCATACCTACTGGTTCTCCTTCTTTCCTGATTGTTTTTCCTGTGCACTACAACTCCTTTGTGTCTACCCGCTCCGTTCGCCCTGCGGGCTCACTCCGCTCCCCTCCCTGCCCCCAAATCCCACCCGCCCCTGGAACCTCTACATTTATCTCTAACTAGACACTCCCCCCATCTCTCACAGCCACTCACAACAACTTCCTGTTCCCACCCCTCCATACTTAGTCCCCTCCCTTCTCTTCCTAACTACTTGTCTGACCACATCCTGTTACATCACTCACTTAGAACCAACTTAATATGCCTATCCAATACCACCCCACCCTACTACTAATTCTCATCACTACCCTGACAACCACCTACCTCTCTACCTCCTATGAACACAGCTTATCCACAACCTTCACTATCCCACGCAAATATACCCAAACTACTCCCCCTCCTACTTGCAGTAACAATTATTATGTCATCTATAAAACCTCTTATCTACTACCTAAATACCACCGTCTTTCTCACACCAAATACTGCATTCAACACCCCAAAAAACGTGATATTTACCAGTTCAAACCATCACAATTCTATAACCTTTCATTAATTAGCTCACTGACACATGGAGACATACACCCTAACCCAGGCCCTAAACCATCTCCATTTTCAACCAACTGCCAAATAGTCAATCCAAAGCTAACTCCATCTACTAAACCTCCTAAATCACTCTCTATAGCCCAACTTAATATACGTAGCATCTGCAACAAAATATCACATATTCATGCTCTACTAGAAGTCCAACAGTTCGACATTCTCTGTCTAACTGAAACATGGCTCAAACCAACAATAAAAGACAATGAAATTGTTCCCCCTGGATACAACATCTTGAGACAAGACCGCTTAAGCAAAAAAGGTGGCGGAGTAGCTATACTCTATAAAATAGGCCTACAATTAAGCATAACAAATCATACCCTTTTAACTAACACACATGCAGAATTAATTATCTCAAAACTTCAAATCAATCCTCACAAAACCATAAATATTATCTGTACCTATATTCCCCCAGGCAATAACACGACAATATTAGAAGACCTACTAAACTGGCTTTCTTTGAATCTCCACCAAGAAACAATACTCTTAGGAGACCTAAATATTGACTGGAAATTATGTGAACATACTAATCCACCTACTTTTATTAATCTGCATGGCTTCACTCAACACATAAACATCCCTACAAGAACAAACAAACGTAGTAACAAAGAAACTGTACTTGATTGGATCTTAACAAATAGTCCCCAACTAAAATATACAACAGGTACTCTCCCAGATGACCTCAGTGATCACTCCCTAACCTATATCATCAGGCATAAAACCAGTTTATCTATCCCAACTCAAGTTCGTATAACCCATTGCAAAAAGAATTTTGACCCTACCCTGTTTCACAATGAACTCATGCAAGTTAACTGGTCACCTCTCAAATCCCTCCCAATAGATGAAGCTGTTAATCACTTCAATAATACCTTTCTCACCATCCTTGAACATCATGCTCCCTTGCGTTCCATTCGTATGAAAGCTAAGACAGCACAATGGCTCTCTAACAAAACTAGGCAACTAATTCTTAATAGAAATAAAGCTTGGAAAAAATGGCGAACCACTAAAAATACAACTGATCATCTCTCTTTTAAACAAAAAAGAAATATGACAAAACAAGCCATACTTCATGATAAAAGAAACTATTACACTAAATTACAACAATCTTCCCTCCACCAACCACATAAGTTTTGGACCGCTATTAATAATCTCTTATCCCCTGGCAAAGCTGCCACTCCAAACCCATCAGGCTCCAATACCAACTCCCCCACAGAAATAGCCAATGCCTTTAACACCTTCTTTACTTCAGCCATTCAAAAGCTAGCAAACCAACAAAGCCCTGATACCTCTAAACTATCTATCCTTAGCTCTACTCCCCCCCATTTCACATCCAACCCATACCTACCTCCTACATTTTGTCCCTACTTCAAAAACTCAAGCCAACAACCCCTTCAGCTGACAAATTACCTGCAGAATATCTCCAACTAGGTGCCAAAGCAATAGCTTATCCCATCTCTCTATTAATTAATAGGACTATAAAAGAATACACTATCCCTTCAGCCTGGAAAATCTCACACATTATCCCACTCTTCAAAGGAGGTGACTCATTGGAGTATTCTAATTTCCGCCCTATAGCGCTACTATCTCCTCTTGCAAAAATAATGGAGAAATGTATACACAAATAGTTACTTAATCACCTGTTAAGCAACCATCTCCTAGCTAGCTGCCAACAAGGGTTTCACCCATTCCATAGTACAACCACCGCCCTACTATCCTTCATTGACTCTATCAACATAAATCGCAACAAGAACACTCCTTCCTCTGCATTCTTTGTAGACCTGTCAAAAGCCTTTGACATGGTTAATCATCAACTTCTCCTACACCGCTTAAAGTCCCTCTCTCTTGACAACCAAGCCTTAAACTGGTTTTCATCCTATCTTGAAAATCGCAAACAGGCAGTTCTCTGGGATAACCATCTCTCTGATCTTCTCCCCACCTCCATAGGAGTCCCTCAAGGGTCCATCCTAGGTCCTCTTTTGTTTTCCATTTTTATAAATGACTTGCATCTAGCCACTCCTCTATCTACTTGTATTCAATATGCTGATGACACAACCATCATTTGCTCCACCAAAACCCAGACTGAACTTCACTTACTAACACAAAACACCTTCACCACCATCGAACAATGGTTCTCCAACCACTGCCTCCTCCTGAACCCCAAGAAAACCAAACTTCTGATCTTTCCACCCACTCATCTATCTCCCCCTATTGACTTCACACTCACATCTAACAATGGCACGCTTATTGCTCCAGACCAAACAACTAAACTATTGGGTATTACTATCGACAACCAACTAAAAATTGACTTTTATATCAACTCCACCATAAAAACAACTAACAGGAAACTTGGATCTCTATACAGAATCAAATCTTTCTTAACACCTGAAGCTAGAACTATAATAACTAGAACCCACTTAATCTCTACCCTATTATATGCTTCTTCTATATACACTAACCTTTCTAAGTACAACCTCAAGAAACTAGCTATGTCATACAACAACATAGCCAGATTTGCCACCGCCTCTCCATATAAAACTCACCACTGTTTGAATCTTTTAAAACTAGGGTGGCTGGAATTACCCCACCTCATACAATACTATCAACTCACTATTGCACATAAAGTCCTTTATCATCCTGAAAACACGCCAATGCTCTCTACACTCATAACACCCTATCACAATATGAGGCATCTCCGTTCCTTCAACAAAATATTGATAAAAACTTCTAAATCAAACAATGTAGCAGGAGACTCCATATTTTCCAACTCAATTGGCAAAATTTGGAATCAACTTCCACCAGACCTCACAACACTGACTTCTATTCCACTATTTAAATCCAATCTAAGGCTCTACCTAAACAACCACTGGCTATGTTCCTGCAACAACCCTGGGTAACCTTTCTCTCTCACTTTGCTTCCCTCCTTTACTCTCACCTGGCCTTCTTCATCATTTCTCAAGCTTACTTCACTTTCCATCTTTTTAATCCATCTGTCTATCCCTCTTTATTTATTCATATTTCTTGACTTTAATACTTATGTCTTTGAATAACATACCTTAACCTAGCAGTTTTATCTAACCCAGTTTTCTGCTCTGCCTCACATGGAAATCAAATTCTTATATAGCCTGTATTTAACCTATGACATTGTTTTTTTTTTTTGTATAACTTTTGTATATTTTTGACTTGTTAAGTAGTAGTTAGTGGAGCTTTTCTCCTCGGGCCTCCACTGAAAATGGACTCGTATCCAGTTGGACTAGCCCGGTTAACAAATGTAAAATAAAAATAAATAAAATAAATAAATGTTTCCAGAAATGCAAACACTTCTAAGTTTTAAACAAGTAGTTCCAATCAACAAAATGGAAAGCTCTGTTGATATCTAAACTAATTAGGGCCAATTTGTTGTTCATTCTTTTTGCTAAATTTAAGATAGTTACTACCGTTTTAATATTATCATACATTAATCTATTGATTATAAATCCTGTTTGATCTTTATTAATTATTTTTTCTTCTATATCTGTTAATCTTGTAGTGAAGATGGAAGTAAATACTTTATAGTCTACATTTAAAATAGGTCTATCTGAGGAAGCCAACTTATTATCATTTCCTTGTTTAAGTATAGGTGAGAAGACAGAAAAGTTTGAAGAGGGAGAAATTATTTTGTCACTCTGTATTATCTTGAAAATGTCATTCAGTAATTCTAAATATTTAACAGATGCACACTATATAATTCCATACTTAAACAATCTAACCCTAGAGTTTTAACATTTCCCCTTTTAAAGCTTCTTTAACTTCTATTAGGGCAATAGGATTATTCAACAGAAAAATATTTGTTGGTTGTTAAGTTTATTAGTAACATTTTATTTACATACTTGTCAATTTTGTAATCATCAGGAGTATTTTTTACCTTTATTGAGATCCTCATGGATTTTTTTTTTTAAATAGTAAGAATTTCTTCTATGTCTGAAGTAGACATATTAGTGTGAGGATTTTGGATATTATTGATCTGTGCCTTTTTTCTTAGCATCTTACTTCTATTATCTAATCTATGTAGGTATTTGAAGGAATTGCCTAACTGTGCAATTTTACTTTTTTAAAGCTATCTCCACTTTATGCATTAAAACTGTTTGATATTTTTTCATTAATTTGTAATGACCAGTATTATCTAATTTCTTTGTTTGTTGTTCAAACCTCACTTTGTATATTTCATCTTGTAATTCTAACAATTCTTTATTACACTCTTTCAGTTTAATACCACCCCATCTTTTCATTCTATCTTTAATATGCATTTTAAGGAGTCTGATAATATGACTTTACTAACTTGACAACTATCATTCGAATATAAAAAAATCTCAGTTTGTTCTTTAAGGTAACTCTTAAATTCTTTTAATTTGATCATATATATTGGGATTTTATAAATAATCTGAACTTTCTTTGTATCCATTACCATATTAATACATAATGAACTATGATCAGATAAAGGACAAAGAATAGTCTTAAAATAATTCACGTAAGTAAATCTGTAGAGGTATGAATCCTATCAATTATAGTTTGCTTCCCATTCACATAGAATCATGAGTGAAGAAGAATCACATTTCTTCTGATTTTACAATTAAATCAACTAAATTATCATTATAAATCTGTTTAGTGCTTTAGGTGATATCAGAATTTTAGCTTCTTTCATAGGTTCATAGGTTCATAGGTTGGTACTAGGCTATTGGCCCTAGGGCCTATACAAGCCTAGCCATAACAATTCCCTGGATATTTCTTCCCACAGTATTTACTTCCATAGACCCCTGTCTAGCAGGGTGACTGATGTGATCCCCTGGGTGAATTTCCTATCTCCCATCCAATCGTCAAGGTTCCTTTTGAAGAGGGCCATGGAGGCGCTCTGCTTGACATGTATGTGCAGTCTATTCCAGAGTATGTGGAGTCTCTGGATCAGGAATCTATCTCTCCAGCATATTTTGTTCATTGTGATGACAAGGTTTAGATCCCTGGAGTTTGAGGCTCTGAGGAATTGGGATTTCTTTAAGTGGAGCATGTCCAACAGCTCAGGGTTTGATATGGCTTTGTATGTTAAGCAGAGATCACTTCTGAGTAGACGATATGCCACAGAGTATAGCTGGAGTTTTTAGACGGTCAGCATAGGGCATCTGCTTTAGGCCTGTGATTCTTTTAGTGAGGCATTTCTGCAGCCTTTCCAGCTGTTGCAGATGTCTTATGAGGTACATACAAAACAGGGCATTGTACTCTATAATGGGTCTAATGAGGGATGAGTACAGTGGGGCAATGACCTCCTTTTTTCTGGGTGAAAAGCCCTTAGTGATGAGGTGTTCCACATAGAAGGATTTTCTAACTGTTGTGCCGATGTGGTTATCGAAGGTGAGACCACTGTCCACCTGTGTCCCTAAGTCTCTCATCACACTTTTGATGTTTAGTGTACTACCACCTATGTGATAATTCATGGTAACATGTTTTTTTCCCAAAGGGGATAACTATACATTTTTGGCATTAAGCTTGATCCCATGGCTCTGGCACCAAGCAGCTGTTTCTGTAAGGCCCTTTTGTAGAATATCCACATCATTTGGGGATTCAATAATGGCTTCCAGTTTGCAGTCATCTGCAAACTTTGTTATCCAGAGTCCCTTAGTGTTGGCATGTATTTCAGAGAAGTAGATGACAAACAAGAGCGGTCCCAGGACTAAACCCTGAGGTACTCCACTTATCACTTGTCTAGAGCTGGATTTGGAGTCAGCTACTTTTAAAGTCTGGGTTCTGTCAGTAAGCCAGTTTGCAACCCATAGAGTGATGTACGGATTTATGCCCCGCTTAGTAAGTTTATCAATGATTCCAGAGTGGGGGATGGTGTCAAAGTCCTATGGACCACCTTACCCTCATTCACAACTCTGGAGACTGATTTGAAGAAGTAAATCAGGTTCAGGAGACAAGATTGGCCCTTCAGGAACCCAAACTGGGTGTGGTCCAGTGTTTGAAGGTTGCCAATGTCTTTGTTTATAAGTTCCATGATAATGCATTCCATGCCCTTGCAGATTAGGCTCATCAGACTGATGGGATGGTAGTTCACAGGATCCAAGGTGGATCCCCCCTTTGTGGAGTGGAATAATTATAGCCGTGCACCACTCAGTGGGCACAAAGCCTGAGGTGAGGCTATGATTAAACATGACACTTAGGTGAGGTGCCAGTTCATTTTATAGTTCATGTAGTACACAGCCCGGGATGTCATCTGGTCCCATGGATGATGTATTCTTAGCTTTGGAGAGAGGGGTTTCTACTTGTGTGGCTGTGATTACTGGAATTTGGCAATCATTTGGTTCTGTCACTTGTATCTTCTATACTAGATATGCAGTTAATAATTCCCTGCTAAAATTAAACTACCCATCCAATGACTATGCAGTAAGTTTAAGGGATCTTTAGCCACTCTTGCACCTATTCCAGGGATCCAGTAAAAAATAGCTAGTGTGCAAAGTTTGCCATTATATTTAATTATTATAAATGTATACATTCCTTTGGGATCATTAATGGATTCCATGCTCTTAAGCATTACAGTATATTTTTTCCAAATTATAGCAGTTCCTCGCCTCTTTTTGTTAAAAGAAGCAAATGATAACATTTTGTACTCTAAGTTATTTAAATTTTGTATTGTATCTCTTTATCTATCAAGTGAGTCTCTTGCAAGAATATAATGTCTGCTCTATTTACTTTTAGATATCTTATTAATGATTTCCTTTTGTTGCCTTTATTAAATCCATTTACATTAAAAGATAATAGATTAAAACTATCCATACTCTATATTTAAAAAGATAAATTGACACATTTATCCACCATGTTAATTTAGCAGTATGTAAGACTGTAATTCATTTCTTCAACACTATCTTAAGAGTCCACCTTCTTTTGACTTCTTCATTTCTACAAACTAAACTACTAAAACTTGTAAATAAACTGAAATAAATCTATAACTGTAACTGTATATATTACTTATAAAACAGATCCTACCATGGATACCAATTTCTAGTTTGCCTATAGAATAGACAAACTACTATACCAGCTCTGTACCTACTAATACCTAAATATTCATCAAACAACTAGCCAGATGCTATCATGACTTGCAAATAATTGATATAATGTTATATACAGGCAAAAATAATAAGAGACTCCTAATTTAATTATATATATTTTGCCATTTAAAACTATCCCCATTACTACATAAAATGTTAATAACCCTTCTCTATTAATGACATAAATCAAATAATCCATCAAATAGTGTACTATATACCTATTTATGTAATAGTAGTACAAAGTATCTATTAACTATTCCTAAACTATTCACTCATTCAACATTATAACTAAATATTTAAATAAATAAGTAGAACAGAGTGGGACCTGAAGAGATAAAGATGTCTGTAAACTTACAGGTGACAGGTAATCTTATCATACTAAACTATTATAAGAAAGGAAAATCCATCCATCCTCAACCTCTTTTCCCATTTTTCCCCTACCATGGTAATTCATTCATACCACTCACTCATGCACACACTCTCACCTATAGCCAATTTAGAGTGTCCAATCCACCTACTGCATGTCTTTGCAACGTGGGATGAAACTGGAACACCCAGAGGAAAACCACTATAGAATAGACAGACTACTATACCAGCTCTGTACCTGCAGGGAGGACATGCAGACTCCACACAGAAGGTACCACAGCAAGGAATTGAACTGGAGAACCTCTTGCTGTGAGGTAAATATGAAAGAAAAATCAATACACACACACACACACACACACACACACACACACACACACACACACACACACACACACACACACACACACACACACACACACACACACACACACACACACACATATATATATATATATTGTGCTAAAAGATATATACATATTTTATAGCTCTAACAAAAGTTCTGAATACATTTTAAAAGTACAAATATCTATATCTTAAAATTGTGTAACACTCAATATGATAAATATCAAAATATTTAACAATCCTTTAGCTCATTAAATTAATTCATAAAAATATGTACATTATTGAGTTCAAAAAGAATGTCTTGCTATTTTCTATGGAGCCATAAAAAATGCAGTCTTTATTATATTCAAAAGTTACAATGTGATTAATTTAAATTGCATTCTCCCTTCCTGGGTTCAAAATTATTAAAAATCTTGCTTTCTATCAAAACGGACATACTGATTCAGTAATATAACACTCAAATTTCAACTCTGACTTATGATATGAGTTATTGATGGCAGTCTTAGTGAATCTAATAACATACAACATGCAAAAAGCTTTAAAGTTCATATGACCAAGCTTCAAATTTCAACTTTGAGAATATTTTCAACATTTTTATGAGTTTTTATGTAAATTAATTTCATATGGAGGTATATGTAATACATATTTTTTATAAGCAGTTTGTTATTTAAATGAAGTTTGGCAACAAACTAAGTTGTCCCGGGACATCCTCATGGGGGGGGGTTAGGTTACTATTAAGGGAAGTTAAGTGGGTTGGGGAGGTGAAAGGGTTAAGTGGAGGCAGGGATGGTTGGGAGGAAATGAGATAATGATGGGGAGGGGCTTAAGTGGTTTAGTGTAGTGTAGTTGGATTAAACAATCACATTTTGGCGTGAACTTGCTACCCACCCACCCTCCCTCTTTTCGTTGGTGGGGTGTAGGGCTATTTTATCAGTGGGGGTAGGCGGAGAAGAGGGATAGGCTTGCCCTCTTCTGTTCCCCCTCTGATGTTTGGATGCTCATTTCAAGGATCTGGGGAAAGGAAATGAGTAGTTGGAGGAAGTTTGCTGAATAGATAAGCAAGCTGAGGTAAGGATGGTGCTTATTTGGTGGAAGGTAATTCAGTGGATGGTGTATGAAGTGAGTTGGGACGCTGCTTCATAAGTAAAGTAAGCGAGCAGAGGTATGGACCCTGCTTGTTGGGCAGGGTGAATAGGTGCGCTGCCCTGATTAACTTTACAATGAATGGTGTATGGAGTGAAATGGGACGCTGCTTCACAAGTAAAGTAAGTGAGTAGAAGTATGGACGCTGCTTACTGGGGCAGGGTGAGTATGTACGCTGTCCTAATTAACATTACAAGGATGTTATGCTGTATTTAGAATCAATTATATCATGATTTAGTTGTAATTAATAAAGTTGGTGATCAAAGCTATGTTATGGAAATCTAATAAAGGTCATCAAATGTCATTTGGTGTGATGTGTGTTATTGAAGGGGACCAGGACAAATATATATTTACAGTCTTATTTGCCAAATAATAATCTACCTATTTTACATAACTTGTATTTCTAAAATCTCTTACCAAAGAGCTATTTAATCATCAGCTCTCTATTAGAGATTACACTATGTGTATATATTTCTTAATTTACTGATAGTGCTGTTTTTATTAATTTTTCATAGTAGATATTTTATTCCTTGTGCATTTGCATGTTATTTATAAGATGTTTTCTCTTATTATTAATTCTGGAGCTACAAGCAATCTTGACTACATATAAAAGAATTCCTGCTTGTTTAATTTAAATGTGTGCCATTAGCCATTGTGAACTGTTGTTCTGATCTAAGCTTCACATCCATATCATACCACAGTTGCTAATTTACTCTGTAAGTTTATCATTCTTCTTCTTTCTTTTAAACTGTTCCAATCAGTAACAAACATCTAACTTTACTACTTTCCATTAATATGTACAATTAAAATTAATAACAGTATAGCATAAGCTATTAACACTCAGCAACATGTAAGCAAATTATATGTCAGCAACAGTTCAATACTAAACATTACTATAGCTTTTGTTTTACAAACTCTTCATGTATAAATATTTAAAAAAAAAAGATGTTAGTTTGCGTAAATTTCTTACATATAGACTTGAAAAAAAGAAGTTATTTCCAGTTTTCCCTGACATCAGTGATAAACTTTGACCTAGATTTTCTTCAAAACAGTTCAAGGAGTAGGTAGGAAACAAGGCAAGCAAGAATCAAGCATTTTCACGCAACTGGGACATTTTTTTGTTATTGAGCTTTTTAAGTGTTAATTGCTTCATAAATGATTTGTGAAAGGAATGTGTTACACAGGAACAAAGAAAACAAAATAGCCAGTACTTGGGTCTATATTAAAACATCGAAGTTTTAAAACTTCGAATGTTCTAATATCGAACCCTATTCAGCGAAAGCTGAAAACATCGAACATACAGAACAGCAAATTTTTTCCTAGGGAAAAAAAATTGCTGTTCCAAAACACATACACACAACACAAACACACCAAACAAACAGCAATCCACACATATACACCTAAAATCTTACACCTAACCCTACATTAAACTATGCACACACCACTAACTATCCATTTACCTTAACCCAAACCCTAACCCTAAGGTCCACCACTATCGCACACTCACCTCACTCGCGCCCTAACCCTAACTCACCTATCCCTCCCTAACCCTCACGTCCACACAATCACACACTTACCTGACTGTGCCCTAACCCTAACTCACCTAACCCACCCTAACCTTTACGTCCACACAATCACACACATACCTAACCCGCACCCTAACCCTAACTCACCTAACCCGCCTAAACCTCACGTCCACACAATTGCACACAAACCTAGCCCATACCCTAACCCTAACTAACCTAACCCACACTCAATTGCACACTTACCTGAACCTGACGCATAACTTTCCACCACAGCGCTGAAAATACTGAAGCAACAGAAACGGACAACTGAATTCTTTCCCTAGGAAAAAATTTGGTTTTCTGTTGCTTCATTGTTTTCAGATTTCGCTGAATAGGGTTCAATATTAGAACATTCGAAGTTTTGAAATAATATAGACCCCCAGTACTCATACTGCTCAATCACTTAGGGCAAGAAATCTGGAAAAGGCCATAAATAAAAGGGAGATAAAGACCCCAAAACAGGGTCAGTTTTAAAATATTACTCTTACAAACTTAGAAAGTTGATAGAATAACAGGTTTTGCATTAGCATGAATTTTTTGAAGGGAATGGAGTCTAAAACTCAAGTGTCTGTCATTATTTTCTGACTTCAGTCTTTAATGATTCGCCACTAATTTGCCAGAAAACCACAATTTTATGAAAAATGGACAAAAAATATGGTGCAAAAATCTGGACATTCTGCAAAAATCTGTACAGTTGAGAGGAATGCCAGCACTTCAGCGCTTCTAATTAGAATATTACTTAGATATGACATTCAGTTAACCAAAAATGCACATACTAAGTAAAGCTAAACAAATCAAATAAAGTCCAAGTAGAAAATCAACACTTCCTGTGGCAATAAACAGTGTGGATAACAAATAAAAATATATCACAAACAAGAAATCCAAAAAACGGAAGCACAGCTATATATTATCTATACTGAAAACTCAGAAAAACTCCAAAGAATTGCTATTAAAAACAAATTTATTATAATGTGTGCTTTCATGATGAAAATTGTTTCTTTGGGGTTTTTCTGAGTTTTCAGTGTAGATAATATATAGCTGTGCTTTGGTGGTTTGTATTTCTTGTTTCTGAAGAAAATTTAAATGCTTCACTTATATAGACTTAACTTACAAGTTATATCTTCTACTGGAAGCATTTTTTTTAACATTTCAAAATTCATTTATAAGTTTAGTTAAATGAAATACATTCTTTTACTGTAAATATAGTAAACCAGTAAAACTAACCATTTATATTCCTCATCATGAAAAATTCTTTACCTTAAAATATAAATGCATACTTAACATATGTTTGTAACAAAGTCCAAAGCAAACGTTTTGCTTAATGGGCAAATCTATTATTTCAGATAAAGTTTCTGCAACCAGAGAATAAATGTCACTTGTTTTTAAGGTTTTTAATTTTAGAAGCAGCTTTCCAGGAATTCAGTTCACTCTGTCTCATGTGGAATATACTGTACCAATCCATTTCTACAGTATTATTAAGGATTTTATTTTTGCTAACAAAAATGCATGCCTCATCCAGTGTGCGAAATATTTTAGTGCCTTCAGAAAGAAATAATTTGATCTTTGCTGGAAACACCAAAGTGGCTTTAATATTGTCCTTTTTAAGTTCTTTACTCAGTGGAAAGCAGGATTTTCTTTTACTCATTACTTTACCGGAATAATCATTGCCAAATCTGACTAAATGTTCAACTATTTTAATTGGTGGGCTGGACCATGCTGTTTTTAATATTTGATCTTTTTCTAAGCTGGACATAAACTTACCTATAATTAAACATGGTGGTGAGTTTTCCTTCTTCAAAGGTGCTTTCAGGGATCTATGTACCCTTTCAATCCCAAAAGATAGAGTTTCAGGTAGATTTAATGCTTTATGTAGGTTTACCTTTATATTGTCAATCACATATGATCGACCAGCCACATTGTCAAACTGTTTCCATGAAACCAGAACCACAAAACTTTTAAAATGTCGAATTTTCACATTTCTGGTCGTGCCCCACCTCCACACCATGGGTCAAAAAGGGGGCGAGATTCTGCCGTTCAGATATGTGGTATTCGACATTTTGGACGGTCGCACTTCGGTATTCACCGAAGTGGGGCAACCTTATTGTGATTGGCGTTATGAAGGCAAACCTTTTTATGTAGCCAGGTTGTTAAGAAGTTTATTATATTGTCTGCCTAATGCATTTTATGTATACCATAAATTCTAATGTTATTTCATCTCAGTCTATTTTCTAAACCTTCAACATTATCTACGAGTCAGTTATTTTGTTTTCAAAGAAATTCAGACTGAGACTCACCTTCAGTTATTCTCCCTTCATGATCACTAAAGCTTCTTCCATACTGCTTATTTGTGCACTTTGTTGTTTCATATGAATTTCTAATTATTCCATCTTCTCTCTGGATTCTTCTTTGAAACTTTCTGTTTTGGTCTTCAGTTTGCCCATTTTAAGTAATGCATCCTACATACTAGATGTTAGATCAGATATATTTTAAATGTACAAAAATATAGTATTCTATTTGCATAAGTCTAGAAATGCAGCCATATTAAATAGGCTTTCATGGTTTGCATACAGTTTCAGTAAATACACTTTCAATAAGCCAAAATAACCTTCAGCCAAAAATGCTGATAAGAACAGAATGTTTAATAATTTGAGAACAAACAGATCTTGCAAGGATTGGAAACCAATGCTAAAGAGGCATGTAGAACATTACAGGGTTTTTAGTATTATTAGGAAATACTTCAGACACAGTTAAGTTAGTTTCATTTGGACTGATATGCAAAAATTCATGGCAGTGCAGTCATCAGAAGGCAGTGCAGACACTCAGCTATGAGTGCAGAAGTCATGTCAAATATCCAGCATTTTAGAATATCAAATATACAACTCAAGAGGAAAGAGCTATGAAGAATATAAATACAGAATTTCTATCAGCATTGTTATACAGACTGTTTCAATTTATCCGCACTGTTATTGATATTGTTGGCATCTGCCTTCACTTTTCATAATAAAGCATTTGCAATTGAACGTATGTGCAGACCTCATTTTGAAAAGTACAAGAAGATTTGGCCCATAAAGGAGAGACTGGCACCTGCTCAGCACACTTCTGGGTAATTAGCAGATAAAGACATTCATTCTAGTTTCTTCCAGTTGTTTCCAGTTAATTTTAGTATTATACAATCTTATCATTTCTATCACTAGATAATAGTGACTGGATGTATTTTTTAACACAAGAATCCTGAGTACCATTTCTTAAGCAGCTCATATTGAATAATCTTCTCTCTTAACCAAGCAGTTGAAATTCTGACTGGAAAATTACAACTTTTGAAGAACTTGAAGCAATAAATCTTTTCTCTGACTATTAGTGAATAAAAATAGCTAAAACATATTTCCAAATGTTAATGTTTTGATTACATTTTCTGTCAAATAAAAGTTTTCAGTCATAGAGCTTTTCTCCTGCTCTCAGTAAGCCATCTTTGCCATGCCTATATATTTCTTTATGAAGGGCTCCATTTCATTGAAGGTCAGTCCTACTGGTTGCAGTCAGACATCTAAGGTGTATATAGTCAATACATGGAGTACAGTGAGTGGGTACAAAGCCAGTCTGTGGGTTCAATTGAAAACTCCCTATCTGTTGCTTAATCCCAGCTATATACTTCTTGACCTGTTGTAATATAGCTTTATATCATTCCAATTACCCACACCCATCCAGTTGCTTCTTGAAGCCCCCCATTGTTTTGAAGTTACCATGTGTACTAATATATTTATAGTTACAGATATAGATATAGATATAGATGAAGATATATAAATTCACTTCAGAATCTCGTACAGCCGAAAACCCAAATTGGGGTCTAATATTTGTCATCCTGGAAGGATATGATCAACAGACCATGTGGTTCACTGGGGATGACATGCTTCTGTCCCTTCTCGGGTTTTGATTATTGGCAAAGACATTGTCCACACCCATAATGCCTTTTGTTGAGGCACTGCCAGCCTGATAAACCTGCCAATATAATGAGACGAGCAAAGGAAAATACGAAAGTTTTACTGATCAATCCTATGAGCCTAAACAAGCAACTCCACTCCATATAAACCCTTTTCACCCTGGAGGACATTCACTGTGAGCCCCAGCCCAACTCTAACTCCCCCATCTTTACTCTGAAACCCATACCCACTGCCTATATCAAATCTCTACTTAGCAAACACAAACCTTGCTCCCCTTCTACTGACGACCTACCTGCACACTACCTTAAACTTGCAGCAAATTCCATAGCTTACCCCATTTCCATATTAATGAATAGGTCTACTCAAGAAAGCATAGTCTCTGATATATGGAAAAAAAGTATATTATTCCTCTACATAAAGGCAGTAACTCTATAGATAGCTCTATCTTCAGACCTATTGCTATCTTGTCTCCACTTTCAAAGATTCTTGAGAAATGTATCCACAAACAACTACTCCCACACCTACCACCAGAAAATGTCATTACCGCTACCCATCATGGTTTCTGCCCTAACCACAGCACTACTAGTGCACTAATTTCTTTTACCCATACTATCTCTGCTGCTCATGACAACAATAAACTAGTCTCTAGTCTCTTCCTTGATCTTTCTAAAGCCTTTGACACAGTTTCTCATAACCTGCTTCTATCCAAACTACCTAACCTCAGTCTCTCCACCATTACCATCTCCTGGTTTTTAAGCTACCTCTTTAACCGATATCAAACAGTGAAATGGATCTCCATCTTCTCCTTTCCTTCCAGTCCACAGATGGGTACTCCAAGGCTCCAACCTCGGGCCCCTCCTTTTCAATATTTTTTCTAACAACCTTCACCAAGCTTGTCTGCATTCCTCTCTCATTCAGTATGCAGACGACTCTACAATTATCTCCTCTTCTGGCAATTTACTTCACCTTCTCACTCTCACCTAAGAATCTCTACACTCTGTAGAAAAATGGCTCACTTCCAATCAAGTTCTCTTGAACCCAAACAAAACTAAACTCCTCTTCTTCTCTAAGACACTCCAGCACCTCAAGCCCTCCTTCACAGTCACCTCACTACATAACACACTGACTAAAGTAGAACCTCATACTAAACTATTGGGGGTGACAATAGATGATCAGCTTAAATTCAATCTCTGCATACATAACTGCATTAAAACGACTCACCAAAAACTTGGCCTTCTACACAGGAACAAAACATTCTTAACTAAGGATTCCAAAGTCACTCTAGCTCAAGACTACTTACTGCCTTCACTTCTTTATGCTAGCCCCATTCTCACTCACCTTCAAACCAGCCTTCTGTCTAAACTCAAATTTACCTACAATAAAATAGCTAAATTTGCAGCTAACCTATCACACCGCTCTCACCACTGCCAAGCTCTAAAAAACCTGCACTGGCTGGAATTTCCCCAGCATCTCTTGCTCCCTCAACTTTACCTCACCTACGACACCAACCACACACCTGTCCTGCTCTCTCCTCCCTCATCTCTCCCTGTGTCTCTAATTGTACACTACATAGCACAGATCAATTCCTCCTCCAAGTACATAAACCTAACATAGCCATAGGAAAACTAATCAGTCGCAGCTGCCTGGAACAAACTACCCCTCGACATCAGACTTATTCCCAACTCAGATCGATTAAAAAAAAACTCTAAAAGACCATCTGCTAAAGTCTAGATCTTGCCTCTGTCATGATCCTGCATAACTTATTCCCCCTCCCCCTCTGATCTATTTCTCAACCCCCTCTCTGATCCATTTCTCAGCCCCCTTATGTACCCTCCTCTTCTTCTACTTACTCATCTCACCTATTCTCTCTATTACCCTTCACTCTCTAACTCTACTACCCTTACTTTCTCTACTTTCTTTGCTCTTCCATATGATCACTCCTACTTAAACTACAGCCTCGACTCAATACTTTTCTCCCTTCTTTTTCAACCACCATCTCTAACCTATTCTCTCTATTACCCTTCACTCTCTCTAACTCTATTTCCCTTACTCTCTCTAGTTTCTTTGCTCTCCCATATGGTCTCCTACTTAAACCTCAGCCTAGACTCAGTGTTTTTCTCCCTTCTTTTTGCACCTCCCTCTAACATTTCAATTTCCTAAGTATTCCCTTCCCTTACTTTCTAACTATAACATTCAGCTCCTCTAATTGTACTCCTCTAAAATCTAACATGAAAAGATTTCACACAGCTCCTTCCCAGCAACTTGCCTCTCTATAAGATAACCACCTTAACGTATATAGTAAGTTAATACCCAGATACCCAATATTTCCTAGCCTGATGAATTTCACTATATATACTGCAGTGGTGCTGCGGTAGCATTGTCGCCTCACAGTTAGACGTTGCCCATTCGATTCTCAGTTAGAGCGTCTTCTGTGTGGCAACATGCGTGGATGGGCGTTCCTTCGTTGAAGGTTGTGCATTAGGCCCAGCAAGCCAGCATGTAAAAATCTACTGCCAATCATTAGCGGACCGGAGTTCCGCTGTGGCGACCGACCCCTAACCGGAAAAAGCCGAAAGACATAAACAATTATATAGCTGCTCACTTTGTTTTCTGTATCACACCCTACCTGCATTCTGTAATAGTTATCTCTAAATTGAAATGTATTAATCTGATGCTAATCTTCATTTATTGCTGTATCTCAATCTTATTTTGTATTCTGAAATATTTGTATAAACTATTTCTACATTGTATTGTATTAACTTAGAGCTTTTCACCTCTGGTCTCTGCTGAAAATGGGCACTTGCTCAGTCAGACCAACTGGGTCAGCAAACAAACAAACAAACAAACAAACAAACAAACAAACAAACAAACAAACAAACAAACAAACAAATAAACAGTGACTGAGACATGAATTGAAATGCTAGAGAATACTCTGGCTGTGCAGGGCTGTAACACTTTTCACATGTTTAGACCAGCTACTACACAGGAGGGGAAAAAAGGTGGAGTGTCTCAATCTAAATCCAGAAGAGATTTGCATCAAGTCTGGTAAAGCAATATGATGTACTAGAGCTTCTTCATGTCCAAATAAACATCAGAAATCTCCCACACTATATATTAGCTAACTATAGAACTCCCACTATGACATAAGAAAGTTAAAATGCCTAGCTACAGGTAGACAATCACAATGCATTTAGTTATGTTCATAATCTGAAGGAATAATGCAGCAATGCACTGAGCTGATTATGAATGATTTAACAAACCAAATGGCTGATAAATTTAGCTCTAACTTTACCCCTCTCTCCACTCCATCTCCCAAGATATACCTGAAACTGGCTTGCCTCCAGCTATCACATAAGACAAAATCTTAAAAGTGCTATTAAATGCTAAATTAGTACATCAATAGGTTCTGATAGTATCCCTGGATGCTAGCTAAATAGCATGAAACATGATGCAGTCTCACTCCTAATAATACTGTTCAGTCTAAGCCTCCATACAGATTTTGTACCACATGATTAGAGAATAGTTGGAGTCATTCCCCAGCATAAGGAAGGACCCTCTACAGACCCAGGCAATTACAGACACACAAGTCTTATCAGCCTCAGATGCAAAACTATGGAAAGATCTATCAAGGAACTAATCAATCAGGGCATAGGGAACCTCCAAACACTGGACCTGTCTCAGTATGGATTTGTCAAGGGCAGGTCATGCTTATTCAGCCTGGTGGATTGTTTTGGAAACGGTACCAAACCAATGCATGAATGCAAAACAACACATATTGCATACCTTCACCTGGCCAAAGCTTCCCCACTCAGGCATAGTAGAAAATTAAATAAAATGGAACTAAAACTCTATGTCACTTGTTGGATTACCAACTGGCTCACAGTAGGGATGCAATAATTCAAAAAAGGGTTACCTCCCCAAAGAGACCAAACATCAGTGGAGTCCCCCGAGGCTCTGTGCTAGGACTTCTCCTGTTTGGCATCTACATTTCAGAAGTAAGAGTCAATACCAAAGGGCTCTGGCTGACCAAGTATGTGAATGACTGCAAGCTAGGAACAGTCATTGAATCCTCAAATGTCTTAACTATCCTGTAGGAAGGTTTGTCCCAAATAAACAGGTGATCCCAAAATCATCGCCTGAACTACCACATTAACAATCCTCCCCTAAGGGTTGACCCAATTGTTTAGGATTTGGGAACTTATTTAGACAGTGACCTAACTTTTAGCCAACATGTGTCCATTGTTGCAAGAACGTCATTCTCTGTTGCACAGCTTATAAACAAAAGGATTGTGTCTACATCTAGGGATGCTATTGCTCTCTTTACTCAGCCCTCATTAGGCCAATCACTGAATATAATGCCCCTAATTGTATCTATCCAGACAGCTGCAACAACTGGAATGCCTATAGATATACTTTACTCAAAGGATACAAGGCCTAAACAGTGTGTCCTAGATAAATCAACTCAAAGCCCTGTCCTTATACTTGGTATTCTACAGATTGCTAAATGGTGACCTCTGTCTGACATACAAAGTCAAGTCAAAGTAAACATTATTGTCATTCAGACCCGCACACAGTGGGAGTTAAAAGAAATTGTGCTGCTTCGATTCCAAGTGCATATATTACAAACAACTACAGAGAACAACAAGGAAATATAACAGTACAGTAACATATAAGGAAATCCCTGTGGTGTAATCCCCGCTCCGCTTCGCCCTCGCTACGCTCGGGCTCGCTCCACGCCCCTCCCTGCCCCCATTCCCACCCGCCCCCACTACCTCTACATTTATTGGTCATTAAGCCCATCCCCCTTACCACCACCCAATCACAACTGTCCCTCACCCTGTACCACTCCCTTCCATTTCTACACCTGTCTACACTACAAAGTCTACTCCTTCAGTCCGCCCACCCCTTTAACCCTCCCATTGTCACTCTCTCCTCCCTCCTCCTAGCTTTTTTACACACCAATTTGTAACAAGGTAGTTCCCCCGGCTAATTCCACTTATCAACCCCCCCCCCTCGCCATGGATAAAAACTCTCTTAGTACCTTCCCCCTCACAACATTACTCCTTATCTTACCCTATCTGTTAACAAGTTACGAAACCCTAGACCCAGCAGGCGCCTACCTCCCTAATGGTCAGACCTCCCTGCACTCCCACGACACCTCCAATCTCATTCACCCCTCTCACCACCCTGCTATTAATGCGTGCTCTAACAGTATCCACCCTACTCTCTGTTACCCGAAAACATCCTCAACAAGGGAACATCTTAAACTACTAATGAAACTCCAAAGAATACTTGATTATTTAAAAAAATCCATAACAAAAGATGGTGATATCCACCCTAACCCAGGCCCCACCATTGACATAGACCCAAACCCCCTGAATGCTGCTAGAAGCCTAGCGGGCTCCCTACGTATGCTTCACCTTAATCTAAGAAGTATTAATAACAAAGTACACAACTTGCATGCTCTGCTTGCAACCCACTCCCCTGACATCATGTGTCTCTCAGAAACTTGGCTCAAACCCAGCACTAAGGATGAGGAAATCATCCCACCTGGGTATAACATCCTCAGAGCCGACAGAACTACTAGAAAGGGTGGTGGAATAGCTGTCATGTTCAAGAACTCCTTGAATATCACTAGGAATCCACTCCAACCTCCAAAAGTTCATAACCAGGAATTGCTTGCCCTAAAGCTATGCCTAAACAACCAAAAAAGTATTAATCTTATAGTCATCTATTTCCCTCCAGGCAACAATGCTGAAAACTTAGAACAAACTCTCAGTTGGCTTTCCACCTTCTATCCCCAAGAAACGATTATTTTAGGAGATGTTAACATCGACTGGTCTCTCCACTCCTCCCAACCAAATCCACTCCCCATTAACTTACATGGATTCTCCCAACTTATTCTTTCCCCCACTAGAGTTGGACATGCCCAACAAAAGGAGAGCATCATAGACTGGATTCTTACTAACAAGGATCCTTCCAACTATACCTCAGGGACCCTCCCCAACGACCTTAGCGACCACCTTATCACCTTTATTATTAAACACAAATGTCCAACTACAAACCCCCCCCCTAACCAGACTAGTTAGGAACAGCAAGAATTTTGTCCCAGACCAATTTCTTGCAGACCTCAATGCATGTAACTGGTCCATCCTAAAAACTCTACCCTTGGATCAGAGCGTGTCATACTTTAATGACACCTTCCTCAAAATACTTGACTCTCACGCTCCTAAGCGACTCATTAGAACTAAGGAACGTATCGCACCTTGGCTATCTAAAGACACTAAAACTAAAATTAAACTCAGAGATCAGGCCTGGAACAAATGGAGAACCACAAAAACCCCTCCGGATCGCATCAAGTTTCTACAGCTTAGAAACTCAACCAAAGCAGCCGTTATGTCTGATAAAAAACAATATTTCTGTCACCTCCAAGACAAACATCAAAACAATCCCAAAAAATTCTGGGCCGGTTTCAGTCACCTCCTCCATCCAGGCAAATCCACTACCCCCACACCTGAAATACTCATGGATAAGGATCCAAGTGAAATAGCTAACTCTTTTAATTCTTTTTTTACTGAGACCATCCAGTCCCTCGCCAGTCAGCTTACTTCTTCCCCCTTGGCTCCAACCTCAACCAACTACCCCACTCAAACTGCCTTCAACTTACAACCCACCTCCACCTTCTACATTCGTACCCTCCTGAAAAAACTTAAACCAACCACCCTAGCGGCTGACCTACTCCCAGCCAAATACTTACAAATAGCATCTGATGCCATAGCCTACCCTGTATCAATCTTAATTAACCGGTCTATCTCCGAAGCCTCTATTCCCTCAATCTGGAAAATCTCTTATATCATTCCTCTCCACAAAGGAGGGTCCTCCACTGACACAACTAACTATAGACCCATAGCAATACTCTCCCCCCTATCCAAAATTATGGAACGCTGCATTCACAAGCAACTCATTACCCACCTCATACAAAATAATCTCCTGTCCAACACCCAACACGGCTTTCGCCCCCATCATAGCACAACCACGGCTCTCCTCTCCTTTGTTGATTCAATTAACCTCAACCGGAATAACAAATTAATATCCTCTGCCCTTTTTCTAGACCTATCGAAAGCCTTCGATATGGTCAACCACAAACAGCTGCTCCATACACTGGAAACCTTTAATCTTAGCAAAACTACCATAAGTTGGTTTAACGCATACCTCTCCGGTAGAAAACAGGCGGTACAGTGGCAAAACAGGATTTCAGACCTACTTCCCACTAACATCGGTGTTCCCCAAGGATCTATTCTCGGTCCCCTTCTTTTCTCCCTCTTCATTAATGGTCTACACTCTATCCTCCCTAAAGCCACCTGCATTCAATACGCGGATGACTCCACCCTAATCTGCTCAGACGACTCTCTCACCAAACTCCAAGTCACAACCCAAAACTGCTTTTCTATAGTCGAAAAATGGTTCTCAGATTTAAAACTCCTACTTAATCCAACCAAAACCAAATTGCTTCTATTCTACCCCACTCCAGCTACTACATACGGAATGGAACCTCCCTATACCCCCATCCCAATCTTCGCTGTGTCCTCTAATAATGGTACCAAAATCTATCCTGTCACCCACACCAAACTACTTGGGGTGACAATAGACCACAAACTTAGATTTGACATCCATGTTAACCAGACCATTAAATCACTTAACAAGAAACTTGGGTCCATGTATAGAATAAAGAAATTCTTAACCCCTCACACCAAACTAACCATTGCCCGTACCCACCTCCTCTCCACACTCCTCTATGCCTCCCCAATATTCTCCTTCCTTCACAAGAAAGAGCTTAATAAACTATCCGCTACCTATAACCACATAGCCAAATTCATTACCGGTATGCCCTACCGCACCCATCACTGCCTAAATCTAAAAACACTGGGATGGCTAGAATTGCCCAACATCCTCAAACTCAACCAACTTACTGAGGCATTCAAAATTATTAAACATCCTGATAAAACTCCCTCACTGAACAATATACTTACCCCCTACTCCAATCTTACATCCCTTAGGTCATCCAAAAGTATTCAAGTGTTAACCATTAAATCTAATAACTCGGGTGGTGAAGCTCTGTATGCCAATTCCATTGGCAAACCCTGGAATGCCCTCCCAAGCAACCTTAGACTTACACCCACTCTGCACCAATTCAAAATTCAACTCCGAGCTCTATTAAAATCCCAATGGCTATGCCCATGCTCTAATCCAGACTAATAGCTCAGGCCCCCGGCTCAACCTGGCTTACCCAGGCCTCCACCCAGCCCTTAACCTTAAGGGTCCACTATGTAGTCCTGATTATCCATCTTTACTAACTGGTATCACTAATGAATTTTTACACTATTACCTACTGTTTTATTTTGCATATAAATGTTAGCTGTCTCAATTACCCTAAGTTTTGTCACTATATTTGTTTATGTACCTCTGTTCTTTGGAGCTTTTCTCCCCGGGTCTCCACTGAAAATGGATATGTATCCAGCTGGACCAACCCGGTCAACAAATGTAAAATAAAAATAAAAATAAAATAAAAATAAAAATAAGTATACTAAACAAGACTGACAAGATCTGAGATACTGTCATCAAATATTGCACATGTGGAGAGGCAATTGTTGCACAGAGTATACGGAATATACTGAATAGCACAAGTATATTGTACTGAATGTTCAGTTGCTACTGATTGCACTTTTAAAGCAGCTTGATGAAGGTATTGCACAAGAAGATAGCTGTACTACTGATTGTTCCGGTCACCAGCTATTGATATGTTGTAGAGCTCAACAGTCTGATAGCATGTGGGAAGAAGCTCCTTTTAAACCTGGAGGATTTACAATGCATACTATGGTATCTTCCTGAAGATAAGCAGGAAAACAGTCCATGTGCAGACTGTGTGTGATCTCTGATTATTTTTCTGGCTCTGCCAATATATCATGCTTTGTATAGGGCCTGCAGAGCTGGAAGTGGGGATCCAATGATCTTCTCTGCTAACTTCACCACCTTCTGTAGGGCCTTTTGGTCTGAGGCTTTGCAGTTCCTGAACCAGACTGTGAGATTACTAGTCAAGGTGCTTTCAATGGTACCACTATAGAAGGCTTTGAGGACAGTGGAAGGGAGACAAGCTTTCCTCAGCTTCTACAAGACGTGCAGGCATTGATGTGCTTTCTTCACAATGTGGTTAGTATTTGCTGACCATGCTAAGTCCTCAGAAATATACACACCCAGAAATTTACTGCTACTCACTCTGTCCACTGTTTCCCCTTTAATTATGAGTGGGTGACATAAGTCCTGATTCTTTCTGAAGTCCATTACATGGTTTTATTCATGTTTAAGGCCAGGTTATTAATATCACACCAGTAAATGAGGTGGTTCACCTCATCTCTGTAGGCAGTCTCGTCTCCACTCCGGATACGACCCTCTGCAGTGATGTCATCTGCGAACTTGATGATCTGAGGGCCTTCTGTGTTTAGTGGTAAGTTTTTTGAGGTGTTGTTGCCCACACATACTTTTTGGGGGGGTCTATATTAAAAGCTCAAAATGACAAAAGCTCGAGTCTATGTACATCGACACATAAAGGTCGATGTACATAAACAGCGGAACACGAAAACAGCAAAAACTGAAACGCTGAAAGTGTTTCCTGGTCAGCAGCGCGATGGTGGAGATAAGGAAATATATAATTTTCCCCACTGCAATGCAGTCTCGGAGTTGGTATATTAAGGTAGGGGGAGTGTGGGGGGGTGCAGGGGGGCTAGCCCCCCTGAAAAAGCATGTTAATTTAATTCTTTAGTGTTATTTTTTTATTTACCTGTGTGGCGCATTCTGACAGAACTCATTCGGCGTTTCATTTTTCACTGTTTTCATGTTTCACTGTTTATGTACATCAACCTTTATGTGTCGATGTACATAGACACGAGCTTTTCTCATTTCAGGCTTTTAATATAGTCCCCTTTTTGGGGTCTATCAAGGAGAAAGTCCAGGATCCATTTGCATAAGTGGGTGTTGACTCTCAGTTTGACAAGCTTTTCAATTTCAATCAGGTGTTGAGAGATGACTGTATTAAAGGTGAAGCTAAAATCGATGAATAGCATCCTTACATAGCAGTTTTTTGTTGTCAGGATGTGCCAAGGATTCATGAAGAGAAAATGAGATGGCATCTGTTATAGAGCAGTTGGCCCAGTAGGCAAATTGAAGTGGGTCTAGCAATGCTGGTAGGCTTGCAGATAGCATAAGAAATACTTGGTCTATGGATCTAAATGCCTTCTGCAACATCAGCAGAACAGTTTGGAGGAACAGGTGTGTCTTTCAGAGGACACTGCTGCTCTGGAACAGACTTCCCATCCACATAAAAGGAAATTCATGCCTGTCTTTATTCAAGATGAACTTGGATCTATGGATGAGAAACAGAAAATTTACCTCAGTATTGCCCCTGCCCCCTGCACTATTAATGGATAGACCAAGCTTCAAAATGCTTTAGCCCTTGCATGGGTCCCTTTGACTTATCTATGGCATGATTCCAGTTATTCGCATTGAGTAATATATAATTATCAACCATGGGATGAGTAATGTCAGTCTCTAATTAAATGGCATAGGCTATTTCGATCCCAAAAAGGGAAATTGGCTATGTTCAAAATTGCCATCAGGGGCAGGTAGCCAAGTTCTTACCTAGGAAAGTATGAGTGTAATCTGATTAGAAATTATTGCAAATAAAATAGAGTTGCTACACCTGACTAATCACTGACCTTAACTCAGCTTAACTAACTAAAACTAACTAAGCTAACTTTTTATGTCACATCTCAGTATTAGCAATGTATAAGGTGACCTTATTTATTTATATGGATGCATGGAAAATAGCTCTTAATTCAGTCTGTTAAACAATTATAAACATATTACACCAAACATTCAGATTTTGGTATAACCTTCTGCTTTCTAAATATTTTAATGATCTTCTGACAATATTTTCTTTGATAAATTAAATCTGAATATGTAGCATGAATCTACAGAAATTAGTCAAAACCTTAATAGATCAACTATAAAATATCAGCACAAAAAAGTGTAGGGGGTAATGGAAAAATCACTGACAATGCACAGCACTTGATCCAAGACATAATCACAGAGCATGCAAATAAAAACTGTTTCTCTATCTCCCATACCCCTGCTTTCCTTTTGACCAAATTAAGTAGGAAGGCAATCTGTTGACTAATCCACCAATTGACCAGCTTGTTACAGGGAATATTCTTTCACTGCATTTTTGAAGTATAATGTAGGTAAAGTGGGTATTACCATTTTTTAAGTTTGCTGACATTTTGCATACTATATGGTAACGATCCATATGTCTTCTCCTGTAAAGTTCAGGACTTGTTATGTGATGATGCATTAAATTTCTGCTGTAGCATTTGTTTACTTTCTGCTGCATTAGGTATTAATTTCATTTACTCAGTATAGTCTTCCACTGACTAGTAATATGTGATGACAAAAAATGCATTATAGTAAAATACAGAGTTTTTTTTCTGCAGTTAACAAGGATATGAGGTGAAACAACTTCTACTGAAACAGCATAGATCCAAATGACAAAAACGTCATTAAATTAGCAACAGGGAAAGTAATACAAATATAAAAATCAGTGACAGGTGTGATGATATGAGGTAGTGCCATCTGTGCCAGTTTGAGTAGGGCAGTGCAGGTGTAACATACACCAGCATAGCTAGCTGAAGTTTTGTAAAGAATTTTATGTCATTTGACCATCGCACCGATTTGTACAGATACTTGTGTTAAAAATGTATGAGTAAAGTTGCTTGTGTGAAAAATGTATCAACAGTGGGTCCTGCTGGAGAGAAAGGAGCTATACACGTGTGACAGACAGTATTATTATAACTGATTAAATGTATATGTTTTAACAGAGAATTCTGAAAGGGAAGAGGTTAATCTCAGTACATCTAATTTTGAAAAATAGATTGAGAATTAAAAGGGTTGCTTTAGGCCATAAATATTTTATCTTTTAGGTCTGATTGCAGCCAGAGACAAAATTGTCTGGGAAAACAAGGAGTAGGAATCTTACTATATTGTTCTTAGGGGTGAACTAATTGCTTCCCTGGAAGGGTGGAAGTATTAAAAATAGTTTTATTGCTTTCAGATGCTGCAACAATTCTTAGATAAGATCTGGGTGAGTATTGTACCAGAGCCAGGTGACCAGATGTGATGGCATTCTATAACCAGCACTAAAATGATTCTTTAGATATTAGCGAGAGACTCACTAGATTTCTCACAGCAGCATTTTATCTTCCAGAACCTGACAGGAAAGATCTCTTACAGATATCTCATGCAACCTCACACCTCATCTCACCTTGCTATAGTAAGCAACACAACACTCATCATCTTGCCTTGCTGTAGTAAGTAACTTAACTAGGAAACAGTAAGTCTGTAGTCAGTCAGAAAAATATAGTGAGATTAGTTAAGTATTGTTTTTCTTCTGCATCTGTGTGAATCTATCCAACTGTGTTAATTTTATATCTCCTGTGATTGAAACTCTGGTGTTTATTTTAACTAGATATTCAGTATTCTCATGTTTTCTATTTTATTATTTATTATTAAATATTTATGTACCTTTCATAGTGGCTGGTCTTTAAGAGAATACTTTTAACATCTTAAGAGTCTTCTTCTTCTGGCTTTTCCCGGTTAGGGGTTGTCACAGTAGGTCACCTGTCTGCTCATGATTGGCAGTAGAGTTTTATGCTGTCAAGCCTTTGCCAGCCCGGCAACCAACCTTCCATGGAAGCACACACATGCATGCACGCATGCCTAGGGCCAATTTAGAGTATCCAATCCACCTACAGCATGTCTTTAAGATGTGGAAGGAAACTGGAGCACCCAGAGGAAACCCACATGAGCACAAGAAGGACATGCAGACTCTGCACAGAAGGCACACCAGCCAAGGGTTGAACCGGAGAACCTCTTGCTGTGAGGTGGCAACACTAACCACTGCACCACCGCAGCTGCCCTATCATCTTAAGAGTACTTATGCTTATTTTAGTGACACTGTGGCCACTCCTGAAAGCCTTGCTGCGTTGGTCAAACTCTACCATTTGTATTAATATTACTTGGTATAATTGGGTACCCTTGTAAGAGCCTTAGAATAGCTGACTTGTGGCAGTGTAATTACCTTATAGTCTGGGCAGAGGGGACACAGCTGGTAAATGTGTGCCAGCCTTTCCCAGGTGCATGTGTGTGTGTGTGTGTGTGTGTGTGTGTGTGTGTGTGTGTGTGTGTGTGTGTGTGTGTGTGTGTGTGCATGTGTGTGTTTGTGAAAATCAAATATCTAAGTGTGTGTGTGTCAGCTACTTGGAACAGGGACACAGAGCACCAAACTGGTCAGTCTAGAGTCTTGTTTGGGGTCTGGAGAGAGAGAGACAGACAGAGAGTACAGTCCCAGGTGTGAGTTTGGTCCCTGTGTGCTCTTAAGGGAAATTGTGCTTGTTGCAGAGAGCTGCATCTGAAAATACTGTATGTATCCATTTTGCTTCCTAGTGGCCATCCATCATTGGTGTCAGTGGTGAGGATTGAGGCTCCTTGATTATTGGCCCAGAGTAGGACTATCACATATTGGTGGCAGCTGAGTGTGATATCAATTCAACTTCAGTAGCATGTGGGCAGTTGTCACTGAAGGTCTGTGTACTCTCAGCAGCCACCAGGTAAACATACAGAGTTTCATTTTCAGAACAGTTTTATTTATTTTTGTTAGTTTAGTTTAGTCAGGGAAACAGGCAAAGATGTCAGTAGAGGATTATGGCAAGCTGACAAGGAACTGGACTACATGAAAAGAGACATGGAGGAGCTGTCCAATTTTGTAGCCCAGGCAGGTATGACACTAGCCCTGAGTAGCATCCTGCCATCACCCAGAATGACACCACAGTACAAGGACAAAATGATTGACTTCAACAATTGGCTAAGTTTCTGGTGCCATTCTAAGGGGATCCAGTATCTGACTGCCTAGGATGACATGATCGACAAACCAAGATGCTTTGCCAGAGATGGCCTGCACCTGTCGCCCTTGGGATTCCGGATACTAGCTAAGGCTCTTGCCACCCCTATAGTGCTTTTTTTTAGGCAAGGTTCAAATGACAAATTCACCACTGTAACAGGTACAAGCAAGTAAAATCTGAGGGTAATGCTACTCAATGCTAGAAGTCGAGACCTCAAAATGCACTCACTCGATGCACTCCTTAAAATGGAGAACATCGACATCTGTGCAGTGACATAGATCTGGTTCAAGGCTCCAGAGAGCAACCCTGCATTACCAGGCTACAATTCATACCACACCTTTCAGCCACCTAATCTGGACCGAAACACTAAAGGTGGAGGCGTGTCCATATTCATTAAGGATATCCACACCTCCAGGCTAGTTGTTCAGCATAATGCATCCGAGATTATCCAAGTGCAACTAACTCTGGGCAAGACTGTAATCCAAATTGTAGCTTGCTACAGATCCCCCACCATGCCCCATGATTCCCACTCCTCATTTCTTGATATACTGGAAAATATTAGGGTACAACCTAACACCCTAATAATGTGCGATTTCTACTACCCCACCATTAACTGGGAAAACTACTCATGTACCAATTCTTGTGTTCAGCGTTTTCTGGAATTCATAAATTCCAATGCCTTGAATCAACTTATCCACACCCCCACCAGGGCAGCAATATCCTAGACCTGGTCATTACCAACATGGGCAACCGGTGTTCCACACCAGAGGTCAATTCCTCATTGGTCAAATCCAACCACAAGCTAATTACCCTAGACATCCACATCCCACCACAACCCCCCATTAGGGAAACCACCGTAAAAAATTTCTCCAAAGCCAACTTCATGCTTCTTAAGACAGAAGTGGTAAACTTCACGACACCCATGCTGATGGACAATAGAGGTACGACTGCTGAATCCTAAAGAAAAGCACTTTATAAGCACTTACATGAGTGCATGGATTGTGCAATCCCTAACAGAACCAAGATGCTTTCCTCCAAAAAAAGGAAGCCAGTTTGGTGATCTCCTGCCATAAACAAACTTAACAACAGAAGAAAGAAACTGTTGCAAAAAAAGAGTAAAATCCCATGATTGGAGGAACTCCGGGGTCAGCCTCAGTGAGAAGCTGAAATCCCTTCTAAAATCCTCCAAAGCTAGTTACGAAAACAAAATCACCACTGATTCTAAAGACAACCACAAAGCATTCTATAGCTATGTCAAGAATTTTAATGGCAACACTCAGATCTGCTCTAAGTTACAGCACAATGGCACTAAATATACAGAACCAACTGATATTGCCAACATCCTGGCAGATAGGTTCGGTGCTAACTTTACCCCCCCTCTCATCCCCTAAAGGGCCCATCTCTATACTGAAAGAATGTGAAATACCTGTAGTCATGGCTGCACAGGTAAAAAACACACTCTCCAAAGTGAAGAACACAGCATCAATGGGACCTGACAACATCCCAGGCTGCATTCTACACGAGCTACAGAACGAACTGGCACCCCACCTAAGTACCATGTTCAATCATAGCCTCACCTCAGGCTTTATGCCCACTGAATGGTGCACAGTGACGGTTATCCCACTCCACAAAGGGGGAGCCATTATGGACCCTGGGAACTACCGCCCCATTAGCCTGACGAGCTTGGTCTGCAAGGCTATGGAACGTATCATCATGGAACTTATAAACAATGACATTGGTAATCTCCAAACTCTGGACCCCACCCAGTTTGGGTTTGTAAAAGGCAGATCGTGTCTCTTAAACCTGATAGACTTCCTTAAAATTGTCACCAAAGCTGTAGATGAGGGTAAGGTGGTTCACACAGCCTATCTAGATCTCGCTAAGGCTTTCTACACCACCCCCCACTCTGAAATTATAGATAAACTCACTAAACTAGGTATAAACCCTATGTCACAAGATGGGTTGCCAACTGGCTCACTTTCGGAACCCACATTGTGAAATAAGCAGACTCCAAATCCAACGTCAGACCAGTGACAAGTGGAGTACCACAGGGTTCAGTCCTGGGTCCTCTCCTGTTTGGTATCTACTTCTCTGAAGGATAGGCTAACACAGAAGGTCTTTGGCTAATAAAGTTCACAGATGAATGCAAACTAGAAGCCATAATCAAAACTCCTAACATTGTGGATATCCTACAAAAGGGCCTCACTGAGCAGATGTCTGATGTCAAAGACATGGCCTTAAGCTCAAGGCCAAAAAGTGTACTGTCATCCCTTTTGGTAAAATCTCTGTACCCATGAACTACCACATAGGCGGTAATCTACTTAACACCAAAAGTGTGATAAGAGACCTTGGGGCACAGGTGGACAGTAGTCTCTCCTTTAATAATCACATCACCACAGTAGTCAGGAATTTTTTCTGTGTAGCACACCTCATCACAAATGGTTTCTCATCCAGAAAAAAAGAGGTCATTGTCCCCCTCTACTCATCACTCATTAGACCCATTATAGAGTACAACGCCCCTTTTGGTATGTACCTCGCAAGACATCTACAACAACTGGAAAGGCCACAGAAATACCTCACAAAGGATTACCAGCCTCAAACAGATGCCCTACACAGACTGTCTCAAAAAACTCCAACTCTGTCGCATATCGCCTAATCAGAGGCAATCTCTGCCTAACATACAAAGCTATGTCAAATCCAGAGCTGTTGGACATGCTCCACTTAAAGAAATCCCAATCCCTCCAAGCTACATGCTCTAGGGACCTAAACCTTGTCACCACAATAAACAGAACATGCTGGAGGGATAGATCCCTGTCCCAGAGACTTCCCATACTCTGGATAAAACTACCTATCTATATCAAACAAATCTCCTCATTAGCACTCTTCAAGAAAAATCTTGATGATTGGATGGGAGATAGGAAATTCACCTTGGGGATCACTTCTGTGGCTCTGCTTGACAGGGGCACAGGAAAATAATTTTCTTGGGTGGCGAAAGCCAGGGTACCTTTTGGCTAGGCTTATATAGGCCCTAGGGCCAATAGCCTAGTACCTACCTATGAACCTATAAGGTGTTTGAAGCCAAAGGATTGGTACATGCCAGCCTGACTAAAGTGCAAATTATTTCAGCTTTAATCACAACTGCAGCATGGATCAGCTACCAGGAAGACAACCAGTCTGGTGATGGGGATGTGCAGCCTTCAGAAACAGTACAGTTCACCTTTTCCACAGAGGAGTTAGAAACCTATCTAGAGTTAAAGACACTTGAAATGAAAGCCAAATGTTTGGAATTAGAATCAGCAGAACTGGGGCATTTGGAGGCTGCAGAAAAGGAGAAACAGTGCCAACGCAAGGGGAGATACTGACTCTTCATCAGGGTCGTGGAGGTAATGGGGAAGGGAATAACCAAACCCCAGAAGCAATAAAGGTCAGTAAATTTCTTCCACAGTTTACAGAGGGTAATAATTTTGATAGTATTATTCATATATTTGAAAGAGTATGTAAACAGTATAATGTTGACCAAAGGCACTGGGTATGATTCTTGTCCCCCTTAATCCATGGTAAAGCTGTAACTGCTGTTTCTACATTTTCTAATACTGAATATTTAAACTGTTATAAAGTTAAAAAAAATGTTTATTGGAATGTTTTAAGTTAACACCAGAAGGTTACAGAAAAATTTTTGTGAGAATAGATGCAAGGCATATGAAAGTGTATGTGGTTATATTGCTGAGTTAAGCACTTATTTTCATAGGTGAGTAAGTGGGTGTCAGATCACCACTTTTGAAAGGCTGGCAGGCCTTTTCATGAGGGAACAAGCCCTTATCACTTTGCCTGAGGACATGAGAATCGGGTTGGCAGACCAGGAGTGTAACTGTGCAGATGAGCTGGGAAGAAAAGGGGATCTCTATTTAGCAAGCAGGGCATCAATGCACAACAAGGGGATACCCAGTTCTGTACATGGATATAAAGGAACCCATGGTGGGCAGCATAAACCACCACAACAGAGTCAACCAGTAATACGGGAAGTCACTAGTTCAGGTACACGGTCTGGATCAAGGATTAGATGTTTTAAATGTAACCAGAGGGGTCATGTAGCATACAAATGTCCACTGAAGCAAGGTGGGGAACAAAAAGTGAGATAACCAGCAAGTGGGAAGAGCAGCATGCCAGTGATAAGTTGTCTGGAGACAACAGGGGTACCAACCTATCACCGGAGTTTGTATACTATCTTAGTGGATGGAAGACAGGCCACTGCTCAGAGAGACACAGCCTCTGACATAACCATTGTGAAGCCTGCAATGATTAAAGAGGAGCAGTACTTGCCTGGGCAGTCCACTCCAGTCAGAGCTTTAAGAAGGACACCATTCCAAATACCTTTGGCCAGGGTTCACATTGACTGGGAGGGTGGAAAAGGAATCAAGCAAGTAGGTGTGTTTGAGGATATCCCTGCATATGTCTTGACTGGGAATGATTCTGATAATGCAGTACCTTGTGAGCATGCAGTTACATGCAGTCAGGTTTGGAGACAGGCAAGTGGGTATGGTAGCCTGGGTTTTACTCATACAGACCCCACACCTGAAGCTGGGGATGTGGCTATTTCAGGGATGCAGCAGTGAGCCTGAAAGTGAGCCATAGCTGCTGGTAGGTACTGATGTTCCCATGGATTGGGTGACTGCAAGGACAGAGCTGAGTCAGTACCCATGATGACAGTGAGGCACCGCTGTCAGAAGATATCAGGCTTTCTATGGAAAGGCAGCTGGAAGGGTCACAAAGGTAGAGTGAAGACAGCCCCAGCTTTTGGACCCTACCTTACGAGGCTTGAGGGAGATAGCTAAGGAAGCACCTGATTCTCAAGGAAAACGGGAGTCTGTATATTGGAAAAAAGAGATACTGTATACAGACTGGACGCCTGAAGGAAGGCTAGAGGGTGAGGTAATATAGCAGTTGGTAGTGCCCAGAGCCTACTGTCTGGCACTTCTAGCCATAGCCCATGACATTCCTTTTGCAGGTCATATGGGCATAAAGCATATCAAGAGATGTATTATGCACAACTTTTATTGGCCTGGGATGGCAAGGGAAGTAACAGGGTACTGCAGGACTTCTGAGTAGTTCCAAAAGGTAGGCAAGGCAGGAAACAAGATCAAAGCTCCTTTGATGCCTTTGCCTGTGATTGAAGAGCCATTTCAGAGATTAGCTATGGATATTGTGGGGTCTCTGTGTACCCTAAGTTCTACAGGGAAGAAATATTTACTGGTAGTAGTAGATTATGCTACTAGATACCCTCAGGCAGTGACTCTGTCCTCCATTGAGACAGTGAAGGTGAAAAATGCTTTGCTAGAGATTTCTTGTAGGGTAGGTTTCCCGAGAGAAATACTGACTGACAGAGGTGCCAATTTTATGCCAGATACGCTGGCTTGTCTGTGGAAGGGCTGTGGAGTAAAGCACCTAAAGACCATCCCCAGACTAATGGTCTTCTGGAAAGGATATACTCTACACTAAAAACCATGGCACAGGCATTTGCACACCAGTTTAAGAGTGAGTGAAACAAACATGTGCCCCATCTGCTGTTTGCATACAGAAAGGTACCCCAGGAATCCACAGTTTTTTTTACCCTTTGAGTTGCTGTATGGGAATAGGATGAGGGGGACTTTAGATTTGATTTGTGATGAGTGGGAGGGTGAGTTTAAATCCCACAGGTAGTCTGTTGTGGCATATGTTCTAAACCTCAGGGCAAGGCTTAGGGAGCTCATGAGCTCAGCCAAGAAGAGCCTGGCAGGAGCCCAACAGCAGAAAAAGGTCTCAAATGACAGGAATGTTCAAGCCCAAGAGTATGCTGTGGGGCAGCAAGTAATGGTGCTCATTCCTGTCAGACACAATAAGTTGCAGGCAGCATGGGAGGGACCCTTCAAAGTGGTAAGGAAAATCAGTGAAGTTAGTTACATGGTAAACCTGCTAGGTAGGAGGTAGGGGCGCAACATATTGTACCATGTTAACATGATGAAGCCTTACCATGATAGGGGGGCCCTGGTGCTGAGCATTTGGAGTGGATGACAAGAGGAGTCTGAGTGCGGTATGGTGACTGATCTTCTCAGTGAGGCTAGGACTGAAACCTCAATGGAAGGGCTATCAATGTCCCAGCAGCTATCCCCTACCCAAGCTCAAGAATTATGAGCAGTGTTGCAGGAGTCTGAGGGCATGTTCATTTGGAAACCTGGGTGCACCCACCTGGTGCAGCACCATGTAGATACAGGACCCCAAAGGCCTATCAAGCAGGCCCCTTACAGTGTGCCTGAGCAGGTCAGACAGACTCTTAGGGAGGAGATACAGGAAAGTTTGGAACTGGTGGTAATCCAGAAGTCCAGCAGTCTCTGGGCCTCCCCAGTGGTGCTGATATAAAAGACAACTTGCAGCACTAGGTTCTGTGTTGACTACATAAAACTAAACAGTCACACAGAGTCAGAAGCTTACCCCATGCCTAGGACAGATAAAAGCCTAAGAGCAGCTGGGTAGGACTAAGTATCTGACCTCTACTGATGTGACCATAAGCTACTGGCAGGTGCCCTTGACTTCCACTACTACAGAGAGGTCAGCCTTTGTGACTCCTTTTGCATTATACAACTTCATAAAGATGCCCCGTGGGATTAAAAATGCCCCAGTAACCCTCCAGAGGCTGGTACATCATATCCTAACAGGAGCAGAAGATTATGCCCTTACTTACCTGGATGATATTGCTATGCCATAGTATGGGCACTGCAGAAACTTCAGCCTTATCTATATGGAAGGAACTTCACTGTGTTTACAGGCCTCAATCCCATAACATAGCTATATTGTGCCAGCCAACAAAATGCCAAGTTATTAAGGTGGAGCCTAGTGTTGCAGGCATATGACATGACAGTGCAGCACCGTAGTGTGGTCATCAATACCAATACAGATGGGCTCTCAAGACAGGGTACAGGTTAATGTGTTCCCATACAGGACCATTTCTCTCAAGCAATGTTTTTCCATGGTCGCTTGAAGCACTAGTTTGAGTCTTCAAAGGGTGTTGATATGTGATGATATGAGGTAGTGCCATCTGTGCCAGGGAGAGTAGGGCAGTGCCTGTGCAACATATGCCAGCACAGCTAACTGGCATTTTCTAAAGAAGTTTATGTCATTGAACTATCACACTAATTTGTACAGATGTGCATGTTAAAAATGTGTTTGTAAAGTTGCTTGCGTTAAAATGCATCAACAGTGGGTCCTACTGGACAGAAAAGAGATATACATGTATGTCGGACAGTACTAATATAACTAATTAAATGTTTATGTTTTAACAGAGAATTCTGGAAGGGAAGAGGTGAAGCTCAGTCCATCTAATTTTGAAACATTGGTTGAAAATTAAATTGGTTGGTTTAGGCCATAAAGATTTTATCTTTCAGGACTGATTGCAGCCAGAGACAAAAATGTCAGAGAAAACCAGGACTAGGAATCTTACTGTATTGTTTTATGGCTTTCAGATGCTGCAAAATATCTTGTGATATCATTCTATAACCAGCACTGAAATGATTCTTTAGATATTAATGAGAGTCAACCTGACAGAAAAGATCTGTTACAGATATCTCACACAGCCTCACACCTCATCTTGCCTTGCTATACTAAACAACTCAACACTCATCATCTTGCCTTGCTGTAGTAGGTAACTTAACTAGGGAACAGTAATTATTTAGTCAGTCAGGAAAATATAGTGAGATTAGTTAAGTATTGTTTTGCTGCATTTGTGTGAATCTATCCAACTGTGCTATTTTTATATCTCCTGTGATTGAAACTTTGGTGTTTATTGTAACTACATATTCAGTATGCTCATGTTTTCTGTCTTATTATTTATTATTAAATATTTCAATACCTTTCATAGTGACTGGTCTTTTAGAGAATGCTTTTAACATCTTAAGAGTACTTATGCTTATTTTAGTGACATTGTGACTGCTCCTGAAAGCCTTGCTGCATTGGTAAAACTCTACCATTTGTATTAGTATTAATTTTACTCAGTATATTTGAGAATCCTTGTAAGAGGTGTAGATTAGCTGACTGATGGTAACGTAATTACCTGCATGTGTGTTTAAAAATCAAATGTCCAAGTGTGTGTATCAGCTACTTGGAACAGGGACACACAGCTCCAAAAATAGTCAGTGTGGAGTTTTGTTTGGGACCTGGAGAGAGGCAGAGAGTCCAGTCCCAGGTCTGGAGTATGTTCCCTGTGGGTTCTTAAGGGAAATTTTACTTGGTGCAGAGAGCTGCATCTGAAAATACTGTGTGTATCCATTGTTGTTTCTAGTGGCCATCCTTCACCAATGTCAGTGGTGAAGATTGAAGCTCCTTGATTACTGGCTTGGAATAGGAACCATCACAACAGGTATCTTACAGGTGTTTTATTTTAATTATTTACCTTTGCTAACCATGAGTATGAGCTGGTCCATGGTATCAGCAAACATGCAAAGAGACACATCAAAAACACATGGAGCAGTATTCATAGTCTGGGGCTGTGCAAGTGCATAGTGGTATTTGCGGACAGCAGATCTATGTGAAAATAAATTAAGTCAGCATAACATATTTGCATTGAATATGTAAAAGTGAAGCAATTTCTGTAATCACACCCATTTTTTCTGAACATGTAAATTATGTAAAGGTTGCCTTTTTGTACATGAGACATATTTTGCAGAATTGCAAATGGTATCTGCCTTGGCATATCATGGACAAGGTCAGCTAAGTGTAATCATGCTAAAAGCATTATAGCAAAAGCTGTGGACTGTGCATCAGCTAAAACTGTTTATTTAAAAAGTAAAGGGGGCAGAACTGTTTCATATAGGGGTATCCTTTTGTGGATACCCTGACGGTTTCATTAAAGAATAGAATGGGGGTGATAGGACAGATTGAAAAAAAGAGGAGACAAAACAAAGAGGTGAACACACTAGGAAAGCATGAAAAGGGTTTGAGTTGGAGGAGGTGGGAGAGGATGGGCACAATGTTTTTGTTGGGGAATAGACCCCCCCCCCTATTTTTCTAAAGTTTTTTTTTTTTTGTAAGAGGGTAGTGTGGGTAGGAAATAGGGAAGAGGGTGAAGGAGAAACAGTAAGAGAAGAAAGGCTGAGGAAGTCCCAACTGTGTATCCAGTCCACACAGTCTCAAACACTTCCACTACCAGATGGTGTTGCAGTGGAAGCCCCCAATGGTAAGGGGAAGGGGCCTATGTTGGCTTGGTGTTTGGCACCAAATGGGAGCATGTCTTCTCCATGCTGAAAAGAGGCTTTGATAGGAATAATTCTCCTGTCCACTACCTCTTCCAGTACATCCCCAATGAAACTCCCAAGGCCCCATTCAGTGAGGCTTGCAAGGTTGCCACGTGCTGGAGCACCTGCAAGGACCAGTGCCTCCACTCTGACCCTGCAAGGACTGCCCCTGACAAGCAGAGGGTGATCTCTCCCTAGCCTTGGAGCTGTGTGCCTGGTCTAATTCTGAGGGATTTGAACCTGTATAAAAGAAAAAAATGGGAGAGAAGCAAAACAACAAAAGAAAAAGAAGCACATAAGCAAAATAATAAATAAAAGAGAGAAAAATGTGGAAAGAGACAAAATAGAAAAAGCCCAATAAATCCAAACAATCAAAACAATACTGTTGTAATGTAAGGTAGCAATAAACCACTGAGAAAAATATCTTTATTGAAGTACATTTGTGTACAGGAAGTGGTTTTGCATACAGCCGGGGGTAATGACTGGGGAAATGCTTATGTAACTTACGTAAATGTGTCATAGTAGTGCTTATGCATACTTGTGATAAACTGAAATGGCATGGGAATTTTTCTTTCAGAAGGGTTTTGTGCTTCAATTTGGTACTTTGCAAGCACATTTTACAGTGCACAGACATCACACATGAAAGAAATCAGTAAGTACTGTAGTTAATCGTGGTTAGAAATGACAGTATAGCACATTTTCCTTGAACTGTTCCCATCTTCATATGTATTTATTTCAGCTGCAAATGTATAACAACAGATGTTTGCAGGATTACCACTGAAACCAGTTTTAAAAGCATTGCTCTACTGCCATTTATGCTCCCCTGAATTATGTGTAATAATTTGCACTATGCTTACTTAAGTAATACATATCTTTTGGACACCTGCTACTCTTAATATAAGAATCCACCAGCTTCTTTGTTCTTTTCTTTTCCTGTTGTGGCTTTATTTGGATCTCTTCCTCGGCTAGAGGTAAAAGATAGAAGGATAATCTTTTATTCCCCATATATATATATGTTTTATATTCCTTGTAATCATTTCTTTTTTGTCTAATCCTGTCTGATTGTAACTGTTGAATGTATATATGTGTATTATTAAAATACAGTATTGAAATATTCTATTGCATTGTGTAGGTTACTAAATAAGTATGAATGCAGTTCTGTCTTTTATTTAAAAAATGCATGTAACACTCTGTGGAAAACCTTAATTGCAAATACTGAAATGTAACAATTCAATAAAGCTTGAATTTCCTTTTCTGTACAACTTTGGCTAATGTACAACAATGAAGTAAAATAGCTTGTTCTCTGAAAGGGTATTTGCTGTTCATTATTTTATCAAAGTACCCCCCACTCACCTCCCCCAACAGTTAGTCTGCCTAGGGTGTGGTGGGTGTCATTTTAGCTATGTTGTATGTGCAACAAGAAATAACTATGAACAAACAATTACATTTCAGCAATTCTTTGTACTTAACATCTAGTTCTCTCTCACAGAAACTGTATTCTTGTAATAATTAAAAATGGTCTTACAATTTTTACAGTTCAATGCTTCACAATTCTTTACATCTGTAACTGCAACTTTTGTTTCAGAGCTGTATTACACACATTTCGTATTACTGATATTTGAACATTACTAACAATACATTCACAGAGTGACCTGTACAGATTGCTATTTTCTTATTTTTTACTGACATTTTCATTTATCATTGTAACCTCTTAGCACATAACAGTATTTTCTCCCTGTCATGAACAGACGGGTGTTTGATTACATAAATTCTATTTATTTTTATGCATTTCAGAATGTCACCTCAAGAACATATTTGCAATTAAGATATCTGACTGTTGAAGTACATGCACTTGTACAATTTTTTCTACCCCTCCGTTTTGTATTTTATATCTATATCTATATCTATATCTATATCTATATCTATATATACAGCTATATATGGCTTTAAAATTGTACTTACAACTTTGGCCTTCTCGCCCAAACCTGATCAACCCTCTTGGCAGCAGGTCAGCACAATGCTTTTGTAAGTCATCATACATGTGATGGCACTGATGACTGGAGCAGGTTATACCTGTTAGAGTTGACAAGTAGTCACCCAACTCCTGTTAGATATTGATTTTTTCCAGGTAATGGTATGTGTACATACCTGTATCTTCTCCAGAAACAAGTCATGCAGAAGGCAGAGCATGATTAAGGTCTCTGTCTCAGACCAGCCAGGAGTACAGCTTCATGATTCCACATGTGCTACCATCATTAAAAGAGCCAGAATCAGAATGAGGAACATATAGTGAGGACTATATTAACCAGGGTTAGAACCACTCCCTGTTGGGTGTGACATCATCTTGACCATACCCTTTTTACTAGCATGCTCATTAGACCAGGTATTGATAACACTGGCAGGTTTGGTGTAACCAAAACTGCTTTGTCTCACACTTTTTTCATAATGGGAAATACTTAGCAGGCCATACAATTACTAAAGGATGATTTCTAAGTTTATCTAAAATAAATAGGTATTGCCAGTAATACTTCTTTATAACATTTACTTTTTTATTTTATCTCTGAGTTTAGCACCATTTGGTTTCATGCAGTGAAGTGGGACATATTCCTTTTCATTATCATAATTTTTAATATGTAGTAGAGAAAGAAATGTCAATAATAATGTGATGAAGTATTTCTAGGGGTTTTGTATCTGTATTACTTGTTAAGGTGTAGCATACAGACTTGGGTGGCCAAGAATTAACCTTCAGATTCATTACAACCTGATATTCAGATAGCTCCATGTTCAATTCTACCATTATATCTTTACATCGGCTAGGTTTGGCCAAGCAGCATGTGTTCATGAACAGCTTGGCTTTGCTGCAGACAGCTGCAGAGTTTGTAAACATCTGTAGTGAGACCATGACCTTTTAGATTAATTTAAGTAGTGTCTCACACATGTTCACAATCAGCAAAAATCCGGAATATGACAACGTCTTCGTAAAACACATTTGCGATATACTACGATTCATAAACATACATATAGATTAGCCTAATTTGCATTCTAAACATGTAAATCTGCTTGAATTTATGCTGCTGCAAGTTTGAGCTGTACTGTATTGATACATGAGTGACAAAGTACTTAGAATAACTTAGACATCAGAAACTGTTTATAAATTAACTAATAGTTATTAACAGGCCAATTAACAGCTGTTGTCAAAATGTTTTAAAGGTCAATTGCATTGCATTTTGAACTGTACTGTGCTTTTAGACATAATATTGAATGACTGTTTAATTATGGGGAATTGTTCACAAGTTGTTTACATGTGGTGCTTTTCATTCAAAGTGTAATAAGTGAACAATACATCATAACAGAACTTTAGTATTACAACTGAGATCTGTTTACTGCAGTTGAGAATATGCACTGTGCAGAATACAGAAATACGGATGTGTAGTGAAAGTGTTGTTTTATTACTGTCAGTGAAGCAGGAATACCTGACAATGGCATACAATACTGTATTTCACTGTAGGTATAATTACTTTCATCAGTAGAGAATAAGTTGAAGCTCTGATGCACTTTGAAATCATGTTTCTATTTGCTTATTTGTGTATTTTTGCTGGTGGTATGAACTGCAGGCCAGTGGTTTATAGTGTAACTGTTGATGTTGTGTAGACAGTACTGTGGCAAGTGTCTGACCATAGCCCCTTTTATTTATTTTTCCTGTATAGCACAGATAAAGAATAAGGGATCCAGGCAGAAATTATCTCTTTAGCCATGAGGAAAATTGTGTACTCATGGCAGCACTTAGGACATATGGCAAACTGCTGTTTAGTAAAGGGGATCCAGATAAGCCATGAGGAGCAAAGCATAGAGCCAAGTAGTTGTTGAAATCAATGCAGTTGGAGGCAGAAACAGATATCTGGCACAATGCAATAAAAGGGCAAATGATATGGTAGGACATGCTAACATCAAGGCCAGGCAGAATGCAATTTCCAGGGCTACTATAGGGTCAGGACTCTCAATTTTATTAAGTTAACATCAGATGATGGATTCCTTCTGTCCAGTAGGGGATGACTGTGATACAAATGATGGTACAGCTAGAATAATTAGTGGTGGTGTGGACACTTCCATCAAACCCAAGTCTGTAGTAACATTTGCATTCATCAGTTCCTGAAGGTTAGTTTATAGTATACTTTTTAAATGTTTAGCATTGAATGGTGACAAACAGTGCTGTAATTAAACACATTACAACTCATTGTTATTAAGTCAGCCTTGTACATCAGCAGCTAATGAAAACGAAGGCGCATGTCATGTTAAGTGTTCCACTCCCCCACCTTGTAAGCATGCTAAACTCTATGCTGTTGCACTACCATTAACGTGTTGTACTGATTTATTTTACAGACTCAGCATCAGAAACAATCACTCCAGCTGTACAATACATATGAATGAAGTCAGCAGTAGAATAGGTGTTGCTAACAATAATAATGATGATAATGTAGTTTTATTTACGAGGTAAGCTCATTCACCTGACAACATGATAGTAACTCTACAGAAAGTGACATTGCATCACCAAGTCAAACACAGGCTGACATTCCACTCACTCTTGTACACCACACACACAGGAATGGGAAGTCTACACATTCCTCCCAGTGCCCATAATGGGGGTCAAACATACCCTCTAAAACCCTTATAATGCCCCTGTCCCCTCTAAACTTATCAAGGATTTCTTGAATATCAAAGTTATAATGAGTAATCCTTTGCTTATATTTCTGCCTTCATGGTGGAGCACTGCTGGGAATAAGCAGTTTTTGCCCTGGACAAGACTACCAGTTTTGACCTAGAAATAGCAAAACTTGCTGAAAGAGATAGCATTTTCACTAATTACAACTCGAATACATTTGGTGAGGCTTTTCATACTACATCTGCAACAAGCACAGGAAAAACTGACTATAAATGGCAAATAGTGTAAAATAGCCATAATTAGCATAAGAATATTTACGTCACTTCTCATTATCATCTCATTATCTGCTCACTTGCATACCTACATTCGGAGACACCACAAATTAGCGTAAATAGCCTCTATAAATCATGGCTTAGCTGTGCCTGTTTGTGCTCACTCCAGAATTCCCTAAAGCATTTGTGTTAATGATTATGAATAGCACCCAAAGTCATGCAGAGTTTAACAAATAAATCTAGTAAGAAACACTAGCACTGAAATTAAATTATAATAACAATTGCTTACACAAAAGAAAATGCAGAGGCACATCAAAAACTCATGGTCATATCAAATTTAACATAAATCAATCTAGTAAGCAATACTATTACTGAAATTAAACTATAATAACCCTTAAAAAGAAACTGCAGACGATTAATGTTTACAGGAAAAAAGTTTTAAGTTCATTTTCATTTCAATGAAAGACTCCTAAATTGTTCTGCTCTCATCGCAAACTATCCTAACCTGGTGCAGTTCACATTTCTTACTCGCACAGTTTGCAAACTCCTATAATTCACTCTACCAACTTACTTACCAATGCAGTCATTATCTTAGATTTTGAACTGTATGCGTGTATTTACAAAATAATGGCTAGAACATTTGCTTTGTATAGCCAACCATTCTTGGCTAGTAAATTTACTATGTTTTGCCAACCATTCTTTGCAGTAAGCCACTTCAACAGCTCTCTGTTCATCTACTTTTTTGCATCCCAAGTAACCATTCTGTTTTGCCACTGTCTGAGAAATTTCTTTCAACCATCCAGTAAGTGAAAGCTTTCATAAGCACTTATATACTCTATATGAAATAAAAGTCCGTTATGTTAATTAGGAATTTACTTCATTTCACCTTACATGTATGTCCTCTCCTCAGCCTTCTTTTTCCATGGTACCATTCCCACTTCATCCCTGCAGTTTATGTCCCTTTCATGTCTATCATCTTTTTCTTCCTGTTTATACAAACCCAGGTCCTTCAGGCTATTCTTGTATGCCAGTTCTTTCTCTTCTTCTATTATTGCCCTTTCGATAACAACCAATCAAATGCAGGTTTAAGTTGTCAATTTATTATTGTAAATGTCTTTAATCCCTTTAATTCCATAAATAAAAATGGAGTATTGGATTTGATTATTGATCATAACTAACTTGTTAAGTGTTTAAAACAATTTGTGAATTGTGTTTCACTTTGTTCTCTACCCTGCTTCACTCTGATCTCAAGGTAAATCTTGACATCCATGTGAAGAATCCATAACAAGTCAGTTACGACTGGAGAGATCTGCTCTAATATGCTACTAGTTAACACAGAAACAGTGTGGGAGACTAAAGTGTTAATTTGGAATCTGTCTCACTTCACCTGACATTCGGGCCTTCTTCTCAACCTTCTTTTTCTGTGTTACCATTCACACTTCATCCCAGCGGACACATTATGCTCCTATCATGTCCCTCATTTTTTTATTCTAGTTTATACAAACCCAGGCCATTTAGGCTATATGCATAACACAATTCTTTCTCACCATCCTGAACTCATATATTGTGCAGCCAAATGCATGCAGCTTAACAAATATCTCTATCTTTTAGTAGTAAATATAAATATGACATCAAGCACAATACTGTTGAAATTAAGATATTTTCTGTTGAATGTTTTATTCACATTTATTAATTCCTTTATAATAGCTGCTTTATTCATTTTCAGGATAGGAGGAAACAGAGTCAGCCACAGCAAGCAACAGGCTTAAGCCAGAAAACCAGTTTCTATAGGGGACTAATGCACCTCAGGTCTTCTGCACACTCATGCACACATATGGGTAATTTGCAACATGGCCAGTTCACCTACTGTACATTTTGGGGATCTGGATGAAGCCAAGCCCTCTGATGAAAATATCTGTGGACATGAAGAGTATGCAACCGAGCAGAGAAGGGACTGAACTCAGGAATTGAACCATAGAGCCAAGTACTTTGTTACAGAAACACTAACTTTTCTATCAATATGCTACCATTTCAGATCACAAAATCTTGCAATTGGACTAGTGAATAGTAATTATGTTTCACTTCAACTTAATTAGGTGGATTGTTAGGAGATTTTAGTGTTCTGAAATGTTTTTGTAAATCTGAATATAGTACAATTTTTTTGTAAAATTTTCAAAAAAATATATATATTTCATCTAATGTTGGTATATTACCTACACATATTAGTATTTGATTTTGCACTTCTCCAGACATCACTGTTTTATGCAGTCCCGAGCCTGTGTGTGAAACTTGCCCAGCTTGATCAGTGAGCTCCATGCTAAACAAATTCAATAAGTAAATAACTTTTACTGTGTTGACAACTAATTATATATTCAAATAAAGCTAATTATGTCAATATAAATACAGTCTCATAGTAGCAAAGGAAGTATAAAAAGATTATTCCATTAGCTTGTGTTCAACATACTAGTCCTAAAATTTGTAAAGGCATGCTAAGTGAGTTGATGTTTAATCAGACATTACTAGTCAAATAAATCAGCCTATACAATGGATCTCAGTTTACTTGGGATGTGAGCAGCTCTTTTCAGGTACACACACACACTCAGTCTCACACATTGCATTCATGGGGTCTATATTATAATACCAAAAATCCTTTTAAGCGAACACGAAAACACTGACATGTATTGGGCGAACCGCGAACATACGAAACCATGAAATTCCAAAAGTCGAAGTGTCATGGTTGGCCCGTCTGCGGTACAGCTCCATATGGTAGGTGTGCGATAGTTATGGACCTTAGGGTTAGGGTACGGGTTAAGGTAAGTGCATAGATAGGTATTGTATGTAAGGTTTAGTGTAGGGTTAGAATTAGGGTTTTGTTAAATGTATGCGTGTGGATTATTTGTTTTCTTTTGGTATATCACTGTCGGGTAAGTGTGCGGTAGTTACGGACCTTAGGGTTAGGGTGTGGGTTAAGGTAAGTGCATAGATAGTAATGTATGTAAGGTTTAGTGTAGGGTTAGACATAGGGTTTTGGTGCTTTACTTTAGGGTTAGGAGTAGGGTTTTGGTTAGTGTATGTATGTGGTTTATTTATATTGTTTGGTTAGGCAGTATGTAGTGGGAGGTGGAGTTGGCCGACTATAGGGATTCAACTTTTTGTATTTCGCGGTTTCATGCGTTCGACATAATCGTGGTGCGCGCAATATGTGTCAGTGTTTTCGTGTTCGCTTAAAAGGATTTTCGGTATTATAATATAGACTTGCATTCATGCATACTACCAATCCTGGAAGATCAATTCACTTAGACTTGCCTTTTGGGGTTATTAGTAGAGCCTGAAGCACACCAAGACATAAGGGAGATGTGAAGACTGTCTAAAGGGATCTAAGCAAAATAAATAAATAAATAAATAAAATAAAAAAATGAATTGGAGAACCATGCAGTGTGAGGCAAAAATATTAATTGCCAATTACATATTTATTGAACTGACCTTTTTTAACTTTTGTTATTTACAAGGAAGCAAAGTTTAAATTTGAATATGTTGTTTGGTCTATCTAAAGTCAAACACAAATGGTTTATATATTTTCCATGCAATTTCACAAAAAATCTGTCCACTAATTGGAATACAAGGTTAAAGTGCATTGGCCATAAACACACAGCTGCAAGTAATATTAGGACTGAAGCCTCAGCCAGTACTTAAGGTAGTATAAGCTCTTATACACAGAGAGGGCATCTATCATCCTTTTTGTGATCCAGGCTAACACAAATCATCTGGGAGGCAGCAGAAAAGAGGAATGTTTGCATATACAAAAAGAAAAAGTTGAAAACACTGTTTGCTGAAACAACCCTGACATCTTTGGTATCACATAGTCTTAATTGCTACTGGATAGTAATACGTTGGAACAAAACTAGTCAATTAGAAAAGAAAGATGTATAAATTAACAATTAACATTTAACCAGTTCAATAAAAACCCATAAAACACGGGTTTAAGTTAAATTAATTTACTATTGTAAATTTTTAACTTTTTATATTTCATAAATAAAAATGGAGTACTGGAATTGATTTCTGGTCATAACTAACTTGTTACACGTTTAACACACTTTGCAAATTATGTTTCACTTGGTTCTCTGTCCTGCTTCACTCCGATCTCAAAGTGAATCTTAAAATCCATATAATAAGTCAGTTGTAACTGGAGATATCTGCTCTGATATGTTACTAGTTAAAATAGAAAAAAGTGTAGGAGACTGAAGTGTTTTACAGCTTTGAAAGGCATAAAACACTTAGCACTGCTTTACATAGTAGCCAGTAGTTCTGTGTTCATTTGATAAAGAACAGCTATGACGGCTGTTAGTCACTACACTATACATTTTTTGTGTGCCAGTGAAGTGCATTACAGCATTCATTACTTAAATCATTTAGTACTCTGCTACCATACTTTAAATATATTTTGATTCAGTTTTCTGTAAAAGCTGATATACATCACCATACATTAAACTGCAGCACTATTCACACCATTACACTGGTTAAGATGCTAGTGTGTGTGTATGTGTTTGGGGGGGGGGGTAGTTTTAATCTTCCTGGTATTCTCCTGCACTTAAATTCTACCTTTCCTAAATGTCTTACCACTGTACCACAAAATGAGCACACAACCACATTTAAAGGTATAAATGGGCTGTAGAACACCTGCATTGTTGCATCACCATCACCACATGCTTTAAACTATTAATATCCCAGCAGCTTCCTTTGTCTATTATTTCAGAAGTATTATGTTTAGCACTCTTTACATGTTGTTCTATTCTAATTGAATCAGTTAATTCCAGATTATTAGTAGCCAGCACCATATATAGACTTGGTGCTTTCTAATAGGAAAACTTTATTTGCAACGGTAAGCTTTCAGACTTCTGTTTATCAGATTGCAGAATGTGTTATTTTTGGCACAAATACCCAACATGTGACTGGGAGCTCACTCTGTATAAAAACATATAGAGGGCGCCATTCTCTTCAGCTAGCGCCAGCTATACATCTTAACATCAAACAACCTTTCTGCCCAAATGTATGATAAAGAGCAATCCATGTCATTTTCTTGTAATCCATAAAAAAAATCAAATGGGTGGCCCTGACAATTAAGTAATAAGTCATCAATAAAGTGCCCTTCTCTCAGTTTCACAACTAGCTGTGAAATGGGTACCGCTTGCCACCCACACCTCTTGCAAATAAATGTAGCACTGAAACTTAAAGTAATGATGATTTAAACAAAAACATGAGCAATTCAAAGTCAAAGAAGTGCGGCGTTGCTCTCACAAAATAATGGAAACTGATAATAAATCCAAAGTATGCAAAATTGATGTATGCAGTGATTCAACATCCACCACATCCTAATAATAATGTGAACACCATGTAATACATGTTGTTTGTACAACAAATGATAAGTATCTCTGATGTATGAATCTAGTTTCCATACATAAAGTTTTAGCAAAACATTCATCACAGTCCCCATATACCTTCATGCCTACCATCATCGACCCAGAAAGCGGCTTAAGTCACTGGGAATCATAGACAAGAGGTAAAATATAGTGATCTTTATTATTTAAAGGGCAAATTCTTTGTATCTTGCATTGTCAGAAACCCTAATTCCCTTCCCCAATTTAATAATTGCAATAATTCACAGCTGTATTATTCTTTGGAGCACCAGTTTAATACAACATATCCATCTAAATTCAATAACAGTTTGCACTGTTCCATTTTTAAAATTACATTTTCCCCTCTATCTGCAACTCTGATTTTTTATGCTGATGATTTAATTTCTGAAATATTCGTGTTTCTCCACAGAGTGGACAATTTTATTTTTAATTATTATACTTAAATAAATCACAGAGAACATCTTAGTTTGCTGTAACATCACTTGCTTAAAATTAGATATAGCTCTATTTAGCTTTGGAGCCATTGAGATACATTCAATATATAATTAACAGGAAACGTTACTTGTGTGTTACTTATAAACAGCATATCACAAGCAAACTGATTTCCATGTTTATATTCATTTGTCATTCAGATAAATCATTGTCATATATATTTAGATTGTTTAAGTTATCGTCAGAGTAAACAAAACCAGCAGTATTATTGGTATCAAATTTGTTAATCCCAGTTCAGGTGAAAAAAGTACTTTAACTGTAAATTTTCACACAACCATGTCTAGTATTACATCATAAAATTGGGAAACAGATATATATATATATATATATATATATATATATATATATATATATGTATTCCAAAATGTTTTTTTAGCAAAGCAACAAAAGCATCATAGAATTGATGACGAGAAAAAAAATGTTTAAATGACAGGAAAAATGTTTAACAGATAAATCATTTATTTTCTGGGACACTTAGTGTTAGTACCCAGAAACACTAGAAACAGCACTTGTGTTGTGATTTGAATTTTGACTAGAAAGGACATTATTGAAACTTTCTCTCAGTTCCAAAGTAATATTTTTAATGGAGTTACTTGCAGTGCCACTATTTCTGATATTCTGGTAAAACAAAACTGACTGAGACAAAGGCCAATTTGTCTTAACCAATGGCATTGAAAGATTCAGCTGTACTTCCTAATGTTTTGCTTGCATAGCTGGTCATTTTTCTCATCTTGGAAGACTAAAAGAAAAACCTAGCAAGGCTAGACTTTCCACTGTGTGATTTCTTAAACCTCTTGTATTAGAGGTGACACAACACCTGATGTCCTTAAAGGGTCATTTGCATATATCCCATGTCACCTCTAATACAAGAGCTTTAAGGAATCACACAGTGGAAAGTCTAGCCTTGCTGGGTTTTTCTTTTTGTTTTTTTAACTGATTGTTTTTTCTGTCTGACCTTTTTACTCATTGTTTTAGTTTGTTAGTTGGGATAATTTGCAGACACCCTAAGGTTTATGGATATCAGCTGGGAATGACAACCCTATGTTTCCAAATTGTAGCCAAACATTCCACTTATGCTGTGCTGATGATGCCACAGGAAGGCTGAAACATGCATGTCCACAGCTTATGGGATTTAGCTTTATTGGCCTGAATTTGTCCATAAATAGACTTAAAATAAAAAGTCATGGGCATTCAAAATTGCCATTTAGCTGAAACACTTGATGTCCTTAAAAGGTCATTTGTATATATCCCATGTTGCCTCTAATACAAGACGTTTAAGGAATCACACATTCAAAAGTCTAGCCTTGCTAGGTTTTTCTTTTTGTTTTTTAACTGATTGTTTTTTTTCTGTGTGACCTTTTTACTCAATTGTTTTCATCTTGGAAGAATAGGGATACTAGTAATTGAAGATTTTATCTAATTTGTGATTTTCTATTTCACTGCAACTTAAGTTTATTTTTTTTCTGTTGATAATCTATTTTTATATAATCTAAATTTATTAGGTCGACTTCAAGTAATTGAGCACTGTCTGTTCATGGTCTACAGTCTCATGGCCGGGAGTTTGAGGATCTTGCATTTTGCATGGGCTGCTATTCCTGCTTGAACTTGTTCAGGCAGGGTGCAGCAGCCATGCAGACAGAGTGATGATGTCAACTGCCACTGGAACTTGTACCTAGGTTCAAATAAGGCAAGTGCGGCAGCAGTGAGAATGAAGTGAGAGGAAGCTTAGGTAGAGCAAATGTTTGGGAGATTGATGGCTGAGGTTAGTGAGCAGAGTTTGCATTAAGGTTAAGTTGTAAGATGTGGGCTTAGGGCTAGGGAGCAATGGGCGAAGTGGGGATTTGGGTTTAAGGATTGATTGGGAAATGTAGGATTATGAAGAGATCAGGGAGTTTAGGTTTAGGGAGCAATCGGGGAGTTCAAGGTTAGGCTTTGATCAGGGATTTTAAGTTTTGGAGAAAGAAGATCCTTAAAAAAGTGTTAGTGTCTAGAAAATGGATTCACTTCATAATCTCGAAATTCTGAAATCTCGAATTTCAGTTTTTTGAGACCATGAATCGAATCCACACAACATCAAAACACCAAAACTGCAAAGCCCAAAACCGCAAAATTCAAAACACCTAAAACACAGCACACACCAGACCACACATATACCACAACACCCACATCACAACATAAACAAACAAAACAACACACATCCACAAACCTACAACACAAATAAGTAGGGGGGCAAGTCCACCTGCACCGGTCCCCACACCCCCAACTTATATATGCTATCTCTGAGATTGCAGATTGCACAAACTGTAAACAAAAGCAAACACACACACACACACACACACACACACACACACACACACACACACACACACACACACACACACACATTCTACAGTCCCTCACACACACATCACACATATCAGCACACTCACATACACTCAAACTCCCACCCAAAACCCTTACAAAACATTCATTTACCTGACATAACACCTAAATCCACACACACAGCACTGCACACCATCCACATACAATCCCGGACATTACGTAGTGTAAAGCCATAGCCGCGAATATGAGATATTCAAATTCATGATTATACACTTTCGCTATTTTCAAACTTCGACTTTATAGTCTTGAGATACTGAAATTCGACATTTCAGTATTTCGAGATTATAAAGTGTTTAGGGAGCAATTGGGGGGTTCAAGGTTAGGCTGTGATCATGGATTTTAAGTTTTGGAGAAAGAAGGTCCTAAAAAAAGGTGTTCCTGACTACAAAATAGAATAACTGAAACAAATCAAAGAGAGAACATTTTCTAATAAAATAAATCATTTAAGACAAGATGCAATCTTCACTTAACTAAAGATAGCCGCAAGGTGGCTTAAGCAAAGAAAAATTATAAAGAAGTAAAATAATAAACAGTAGAACATTACATACATACATACATAATACAAATATTTCAAGCACGGGCATTAATGCCCTTCCAGCTTGCCTATATACCAAAACACTTGTTCCCATAATGGGTGTCCAGGCTGTTCTTAAAAATATCTAAACTAGTACTTGCTTTAATGTAATTTGGTAGTCTGTTCCATGCATCAGGTACACTGTCAGAGAACCAATTAGTACACTTCTCGTTCCTATAGAATCTCCTACATATGTTGTCTGATGATTCTCTAGTACTTTATGATACACCAAATATTCCCAGAGGTAGTTGTCCCTAAATGCCCTAGATACCTGAATAAGTTCTCATCTTAGATATCTGTAAGAGATGCTGTACAAGTTCAGATATTTTAGTCTTTCATAATAACTTAAATTTTCACATCCATGGATGCCCTTGGTATATTTCCACTTTACTCTTTCCAGTTTATTCATGCTTGTTTTCCTGTAGGGTTTCCATATTGTTATTCCATACTCAAGCTTGGGTCTGATGTAACTAACAAATGATGACTTCATTATGTTTGATTTCCTAGACTTTATAAATCTTTTCATACAACCTATAGTTCTATAACTATCATTAGTCAGTTGGTTGATATGATTAGAAAAACTCATAGCTGAATCTATCCATATACCCAAGTCCTTAAATGAGTCTATAGTTTCAATCACTGTGTGCTGTATTAAATCTTCACCTTTCAGTTTATGTCTCCCAAATCTCATATGCTTAGTTTTTGATGTATTTATCAACATATTATTCTCCTGTGCCCAAATGGTCAATTTAGTCAAATTATTTTGCAGACATGCCTTATCTGTAACATTGCAAGTGTCAGATAAATGAGACATATACTATTGCAACCACATATTTAGTTTTATCTTTATGTACCAGGTTAATTATTCCCAAGTACGTTAGTATGATTTTATTTGTAATTTTATGAAACTGTAGACTGTAAGTTGATGTATGTTAAATAAGAAACATAACTCAGTGCTTACAGACAGACAAAGACAACAAATTATTTCCATAATCCTTGGCCATAACTAAAATTTATAAACAAGGTATTTTATCTAGATGCAAAATTCTCTCTTCTCGCAGGTGTTTTAAAACCTCTGGCAGTGTATTTCATTCTGTAACAGTTCTATTAAAAAATCATTATTTTCTAACACATATCCATTGTCATTGTTCTGACACTTAGCTTTATCTATTTGCCCTAGTTAAACCCAGGCACTCAAAACAGAAGAGATTTCTAACAGTCTGATGTGTCATTATGAGGCACTTCAGTCTCAGCTGTATCCAAATGAGAACTAAGTAGAATCAGTCTTTTCAAAAAGGACAGTTTTTCAAACCCTCAAATGTCAATTTTCTCTGGACGCTTTCCAATAAATTAATATCTGATTTAGAATGACGCCAGAAGTTGGCATCATATCCAAAAACCAATGCAATAATACTATAACACTTTTAACATTATAACAGATGTCTTGAATTAAAAAAAATATATATTACAAAGCCCTCAATTTTTATTTGTTGAGATGACTGCATTTATGGAGATGTTATACATATGGAAAACATTTATAATGCCAGACAGCGAAAATGTGGAACAGTATTACACCAAACACAAAACGTTAAAACTCCAAATTGATTTTGTATGCCTCTGAATCCTAGTTTTATGTCATCATCATCATCATCATGCATTTTGTACTATGCAAACCATAATTCCTGCATCTTACTCAAGCACAAAAAGTCATCAATTCCTAGAAACATAAGTGCAAACAAAACATCTGCAGTCTTCTGTGAAACTATTGTTAAAAAAAATCAGACTTATTTTCCTATAGTGATTCAAATTTTAAAAACTCATTTGGTAAAGCTGAAACAATCTTCCCTCTGCTATTACCAAAGTAGACTGAATAAACTCCTTCAAAACAACTATTCAGCTACTTCGTGGATTGTATCATCTGTAACTGTTAATACTTACCAAAAAAATTATGGCTGATTTCAATAACTTAATTAGTTAGCAACGTTTTAGCTGAGTTAATAAATTTCATAGAACTAAGGAAATAATTTGTATACACTGTTGACATGTATATGTTGCATATATTCTAGGTTCCCAGGTTACACAGTTTACCTTACTGCATAATATCATGACAGCCTGCTTCCAGACTACGTTTTAAATGCTCCAGTATTTCTAGCTGCAAAACCAAACTTGATATCTTTTTATAAGTTCATAAGTTCATAGATACTTGTTAGGCTATTGATTTGTTTGGATCTTAAGAATTCTAACCTTCCAATACCATTACATGTTTCTCCTATCAATGAGGGTAGGGGTGCTAAACTGAGGGTGTATTTGGGTTTCCATCTATTTATCTGAATTACATTTGAATAGAGTAAGTAAAGTACTTATGTGGAATGGAAAATAGTTCCACAGAAGTTGCATTTTCTTTGATACCAACCCACATGTTGTATTAATTTTGCAAAATAGATTGAAATCTCTTGAGCAGATGTTTATAATAACGTTAGACTTAAGACTGGCATAACAGTTAAGGTGTTTACCTCACAGACATAAGGTATAGGGTTTGATTCTGAACTTTAGGGAAATGGCCCACAAGGGCAACTAGCCTAAGACTTACCTATGATTGTGTAATAAGTCAAATTGACAAAATAGGGTTTGTCAAAGCTCTATAAGCAAGACAGCGGTTATGTCTCAGTAGCCTGTATGACACTGCAATGTACAAGGTTTTGAGTTGATCTGCATGCTTTTTACAAATTAGGGCCTTGATTATTTTAATGAGGAAGCATTATGGCATTCCTTTTGTGAGAAGTGTTTGAATAAGTACATACTGAAGGAGGCATTATACTCTTTGATTGGCCTAATGAGTGCAGAATACAGTGGAACAATTACATCCCTGGTTCTGGATGCAATACCTTTAGATATTTTCTGTACACTGTTTTTTACAACATTGGATACAAGGTTATCAAAGGACAGTTCATTGTTGAGTTAGGTTCCCAGATCACTAACTATGGAATCAAACTTCAGGGGTGTATTGTCAATGTGATAGTTACAAGGGGAGCCATGCTTGGTGAAAGATACAAATACACACTTCTTGGCATAAACAAACTCTACAACAGAAGAAAGAAACTGTTGCAAAAAAGAGTAAAATTCCATGACTGGAGGAACTCCCTGGTCAACCTCAGTAAGAAGCTGAGATCCCTCATAAAATCCTCCAAAGCTAGTTACTAAAACAAAATTGCCACTGACTCTAAAGACAACCACAAAGCATTCTATAGCTATGTCAATAATTTAAATGGGAACACTCATATCTGCTCTGAGTTACAGCATAATGGCACTAAATATACAGAACCAACTGATATTGCCAACATCCTAGCAGATAGGTTCAGTGCTAACTTTACCCCCCTCTCACCCCCTAGAGGGCCCATCTCTATACTGGAAGAATGCAAAGTTCCTATAATCACGGCTGCACAGGTAAAAAACACACTCTCCAAAGCCAAGAACACAGCATCCATGGGACCTGACAATATCCCAGGCTGTGTTCTACATGAACTACAGAATGAACTGGCACCCTACCTAAGCACCATATTCAATCATAACCTCACCTCAGGCTTTGTACCCACTGAATGGCGCACCATGATAGTTATCCAACTCCACAAAGGGGAAGCCATGACGGACCCCGGGAACTACCGCCCCATTAGCCTGCCATGGAACGTATCATGGAACTCATAAACAAAGACTTTGGTAATCTCCAAACTCTGGACCCTACTCAGTTTGGATTTGTAAAAGGCAGATCATGTCTCCTAAACCTGAAAGACTTCTTTGAAGCAGTCACCAAAGCCATAGATGAGGGTAAAATGGTTCACACAGCTTATCTAGATCTCGCCAAGGCTTTTGACACCATCCCCCACTCTGGAATTATAGATAAGCTCACTAAACTAGGTATAAATCCCTATGTCACAAGATGGGTTGCCAACTGGCTCACAGACAGAACCCACACTGTGAAAGTAGCGGATTCCAAATCTGACATCAGACCAGTGACAAGTGGAGTACCACAGGGTTGAGTCCTGGGTCCTCTCCTGTTTGGTATCTACTTCTCTGAAGTGCAGGCCAACACAGAAGGTCTTTGGCTAACAAAGTTTGCAGATGACTGCAAACTAGGAGCCATAATCGAAACTCCTAACGATGTGGACAAACTACAAAAGGGCCTCACTGAGACAGATACCTGGTGTCAAAGCCATGGCCCGAAGCTCAATGCCAAAAAGTGTATTGTCATCCCCTTTGGTAAAAACTCTCTACCCATGAACTACCACATAGCTGGTAGTCTACTTAATGCCGAAAATGTGATGAGACCTTGGGACACAGGTGGACAGTAGTCTCTCCTTTGATAATCACATCGCCACAGTGGTCAGGAAATCCTTCTATGTGGCTCATCTCATCACAAAAGGATTCTCATCCAGAAAAAAAGAGGTCATTGTTCCCCTCTACTCATCATTCATTAGACCCATTATAGTGTACAACATCCCTTTTGGTATGTACCTCACAAGACATCTACAACAACTGGAAAGACCACAGAAATACCTCACAAAGATGATTACTGGCCTCAAACAGATGCCCTATGCAGACCGTCTCAAAAAGCTACAGCTTTACTCCATCGCATATCGCCTACTCAGGGGTGATCTCTACCTAACATACAAAGCTATGTCAAACCCAGAGCTGCTGGACATGCTCCACTTAAAGAAATCCCAATCCCTCTGAGCTACATGCTCTAGGGACCTTAACCTTGTCACCACAATAAACAGAACATGCTGGAGGGATAGATTTCTGTCCCAGAGACTTCCCATACTCTGGAACAGACTAACTATCTATGTCAGACAGAGCTCCTCATCAACACTCTTCAAGAAAAATCTTGATGATTGGATGGGAAATGGGAAATTCACCCCGAGGATCACTTCTGTGGCTCTGCTCGACAGGGGCACAGGAAAATAATTTTCTTGGGTGGCGAAAGCCAGGGTACATTTTTTGGCTAGGCTTGCATGGGCCCTAGGGCCGATAGCCTAGTACCTACCTATGAACCTATGACCCTATTTTGTTTTAGTCCATAGTTTTAACACCAGCTATTTATTTGGGATAGGTCTTATTGGGGTATTTTTATGAGTCAATAAGTTTACAGTCATCTCCAAACTTGGTCAGCCACAAACCCTTAACATTAGCTTTGACCTCTGAGAAATAAATGGTAAAGAGGAGTGACCCAAGGATGGAACCCGTGGGTAAACAACTACTGACCTATCTTTTTGAGGAATTTGAACTACCAACCCTAACTTCCTGGGTTCTGTTTATGATCCAGTTTGTTATATAATGAGCTACTTAAGGATTGACATTTAGCTGACGGAGTTTATCTACAAAACCTGAGTGTAGGATGGTGTCAAATGTTTTCCCAACATCTAGATATGCAGTATATATAGCTTTGTCCTCACATATTGCTTCAATAACATTTTCAAAGAAGGTAACCTGGTTAAGTGTGCAGGATCTGCCCTTGACAGTTCTCTGAAGTGTATTGGGCTGAGAGATTGCAGGTTACCTATAGCCTTATGTATAAATTCCATACCAATCCTTTCCATAGCCTAACAAATAAGACTGGTCAGGCTTATGGGTCTATCATTACATGGGTCTGTTGGAGCCTATCTTTGTACAATGGAATGACTGTTGCTATCCTCAAGTGAAGCCGGTTTTGAGGAAGATATTGAATAGCTTCTGTAGGAGATCAGACAAGTCATGTCTGAAGTTGACTAGTAGGCAGCCTGGTATCTTTTCCAGTCCCATAGACACAGGGTTCTTCACCATAGATAGTGACTTGTACATTGTTCTTGGGAGATTTGATGGGGGAGTATATGTGTGGGTATATGATCTGAGAATACTGGAGAGAAGTGGGTGATAGCTTTTGAGATAAGTTTGTTTGCTAGTAAATTGGCTGCATCCTCTGGGTCTGAGTATGTGATATAATTTACTATTAACAGTCAACTGTGCTAAGCATTGTTCCTGACACTTTTAACATAATTAAAGAAGACTTTGTGGTTATTCTTCACGAGAGAGTATTTTACATCAGATCTGGATTTGGTTGATTTGATCAGGGTATGAAGTATTTTGTTTAGTTTTGGCATCTTAAGAGTTAGATTTATTTTTGTATGTAAAAAGGTTTTTGTTTTATCATAGGGCCTGTTTATACTTGGGTTCCACCATAGCTGTTTATTTTTGAATTTGGCTTTGTATTTATTTCTGCGAGAGAAAGATACATCTGTACAGCTACTTACATGTGCATAAAATCTGAAGGTGAAGTATTCCATGTAAACAGCTGGGTCATCAAGATGGAAGGGGCTTTTGAACTTAGAGAGATCATCCCTCAGTATCAGTAAATTAGCCTTCACATAATCTCTGAATGGTGATGGACTGGAAGATGCTTCAGGCTTCAGTCTTGTGGTGAATGTGATTGGCTTGCGGTCTGATATCATCAGGTAGGAAATTACATTTGGTGGGGAGCAAAGCTGCCTTGTAGTACTTAGGACCAGTTTCAGGACTTTATTGCTCCTGGTTAGGGAATGAACTAAGTGGTCCATGAAATTAGTATTGATGAAATCCAAATATTTTCAAATGCCCAAATATTTCCACTTACTTCCCTTTATAATTATCTCCTGTACTGTATTCTTACTACAAGTTTACAACATGAGCCTAGATAATGTGCGAACTGGGGTTAACCTATGGCTTACTACAAGGCAGTTATTGCCTTGCTATGACTTCTTTATATGCTACACCTAACTTACTGACTTCTTTTAAAGTGTGTAAATTTCAGATACTTTTATGCATACAGATGTTTTATATTTATTCCTTTTCACCCACTCTTTTCCAGTCTACTCACATATTCCTTGTGTATTCATCCTACAATAATTTTGGGCTGTGTTTTTGTTTGTTGCATTTTTTGTTTTCTTTTAGATTTTGGGAGTATGGAGATGTTATACATATGGAATACTTTTATAATGCCAGATGGCTAAAACAAAAAATAGCATTATACCGAACACAAAATGCTGAAATTCCAAAAGCTGAAAAACTCAGCAAATGTTCTATGTGGTGTGGGGTGGGGTCAAGCCCCCTGCACCTCCTACACCCCCTATTAATTATATATACCGATTTTCAGATGGCAAATTCCCAGACCCTGCTGTACCCTAGACTTGTCAGATTCCTGTTTTTGATGTTTTATGTTCATTATAATGCCATTTGTCATTTCAAACTGTCAGCATTATGAATGTCTCCCATACATATATACGTATATGTTTGGTGAGTTTGAGGGGTTGCCAACTTGTATAAAACACTTATTTAAAATGTTTTCATTGGGTTGAACTAGGAAATTAAGTCCTCATCCATTTGAAACTTAGGAATGTATAGGTGAAGCATCTTCTACTTTTAACAAGTCAAAAATATCTTATGCCTGCATGCGACTTTAGGTCCTCCTTTTATCGATTTAGTTGCATGCATGCAATATGGAGTGCCATAATGAGATCAAGTCATTGCATGTGCCAGTCATAACATTTTACTTTCAGCAGTCTGAAGAAATGGTTATTATAGGTTTTAAAAATATACATTAAGAATGATCAAGATGTGAATGTGCACTAATCTTTTTTTAATAATATATTAGTATTACTTATTTCTTGATTGTGAATGTGCCTTAATCTATCAGGAACATTTTCAGCTGCAGCCTAGGACACATGTCAGAAGAAAACAAATCTTTGCAAAATATGTGATATAAAACACAAACTGGTAACAATTGTACTTCAGTTTATAACAAAATGGTATTAAGGCATTTTATGTTAGTAGCAAATTATTGTATACTTCATGCATTCATTAGCTGCATGTTCTATCTAAACAATTTATTTTTTCAGTTTAAAGGTAAGCTAGTAACATGAGTAATTTTGTGTATTGTTTTGGTAAAGTGCAGCATACCCTTGTGATTATGTCAATAATACACTGTAAACAGTGAGAATAATTATGGGTTGTTCCAAAAATGACTTAATTATATTTCAACATGCTTCTGTGAGTCATTGGCGTGACAATGCAGGCAACTACGCATTGCTACAAGCATGATTTTACACAGCAAATGATACAGCTTCAAGATTCAAAAATAATTATGGTCTACTTATAAAATAGATCGGCTGCGATATTTGTGAGGTTACAAGAAATAGGTTTGTAATGTATTAAACGTCAAAATATTTAGCATCAACAAGTTTGAAAGCTATAATCAGAAAAAATTAAATGCAGGTTCATATACACAAGTGTTTCCATTAGTTTTAAACCTATATATTAAAATTGAAACATATTTTATACAGACTAAGATTCATTGAAGTGGCACAGTAGTCTGAATGCTTTTTCAGGCAACTTGAAATAAAAAAAGTGAAATAACTGGAATTCTAATCTTTTGCCATTATAAATCCCATACATGTCTTTCTTAGATAAAACATCTTTCAAATCATGCTTGGATAACACATTTGTGGTGGTTAAGTTCTGAAGCTGAATTTAAATAAGCAGTTATTTATATGTAATGCATGAAGCACTGTGATTATGTTCCAATATTGCAACAAAGACTGCAGTGGTGGTGCTGCGGTAGCATTGTCGCCTCACAGTACGACGTTGTCCTGTTCGATTCTCAGCTAAAGCGTCTTCTGCGCGGAGACATGCGTGAACGGGCATACCTTCGTTGAAGGTTGTGTGTCAGAGCTGGCAACTCGGTACGTAAAAATCTACTGCCAATCATCAGTGGACCGGAGTTCTGCTGTGGCGACCCCCTAACCAGGAAAAGCCGAAAGACACAACAGCAAACCAGTTAAGTGCTTCTCTAATGGGAGACCCAATCTTAACAATTGTCAAACACTGATGCTAAAGCTGTTAAGATTGGGTTAGGATTGGATAGGCAGCAAAACCTGACAGTACTGGCCAACAAACAACAGTGGTGGAATTAAAAAAAAAACACTTTCTTTCTGCCTGCTGTCTGTGCCAGTAATCTGTCCCTGACTTACTTTTCCTAATGTAAGACATGTTATGTTGTCATTATGACATCTGGTAAAACACGTTGTGCTTTTTTTTTTTGGAACTAGTAATACATGGAGCTCCATGCATTATGCAAGCAATAATGTCTGACAGGATGTGTGTTAATGTGTAATTAATGCCTGCCCAAGGGTGTTGTGAAGCCTGACACTGCAGGCACAGGGCCTCTACACCCCTGGAAGGGCATTAATTACACATTAACACACACCATAGCGGGCATTATTGCACTTAGACAATGGGCTTTATGTAAAATTGTTATGTTTTACTTACTTATGTATTTTTTTAAGTACTATTTTATTTTTTTAATATATTTTTGATGTAAAATAGTTCCTCCACCTAATGTTTCATACTTGCTGTAGTCTATGTTAATAGTGTTGCAGGAAGCATTTTACATCAACCATATATAAAAAAATAATAATAGTGCTTAAAAAATAATAAGCAAGTGAAACACAACTATTTCATATACAGCCCATTCTCTCTCCCATAAACAAGTACACAGTCTCTTCTGCTTTCACACACATACATATACACACACAGTCTCCTCTTCTTTCATACATGCATTGATTCATGCAAGATCGGTCTCACTCTCTCTCGATCTCTCTGTCACACACAGTCTCCTCCGTTTAGATACATGCATTTAGTCACACATCACTCTCACTTTCTCTCACTCTGGATCGTACAGCTCAACCACTTAGAACAAGACATTTGGACAAAGCCTGGAATAATGGGGAGGTACAGCATGGCGGATACATGTTTAATAATGCTCTTATACACTTAGAAGGTTGCTACAATAATAGGTTTTGCCTTCACAATAGCATACATTTCCTGAAGGTTGTGAAGTCTGAAACTGAAATGCCTGCCAATATTTGGAGAGTACAACCCTCTGTGATTTGCCAGAAAA
>NC_056731.1:257991265-258026265 GCF_019279795.1 Protopterus annectens | reverse complement strand
TTGTGTATGCAGGGTCATCAGCATGGTATCAACATGGTATATTATGGGCATAGAGTTAGCTGGCTTCAGCTATTGCAATTCTAAATGCTATTACAGATGTTATGGGGTTTTTGGTGATGCCTGCAACACTGTTAATATTTCTGATTTTTGCATGAATCCGTGTCTGAATCCTGCACACAGACTTCCATCTCATGTAATGAGTTGTAGCCGTTCCACCCCTATAAGGTAGGACACTTCTCTTGACTGCACAACTGAGCCTTGAATAGGAAGGCAAATTGTGTTGGTTTATAGCTATGGTATATCACTGTCAGCATGGCGTGGATATCGCTATCAGGGGCAATGATCATGCATCTGTTATACTAACCCTAGATGTGCAAAGAATACACTTTGTATGTGAACTATGATGTCCTGGTTATATTTTGTCAGCTGTAGAGCTGATACTAGATGGTACATGCAATTATTCTTGTATAAATGTAAAGGTGGTGATTTCAAAAGAAGCATGCAAACACATCATTGACTGGTTAGCATGTCTTGCACCTGTTATGTCACTGCAGCCTGATCCAGCTCTAGGTGACCTAGGCAGCTGCCTAGGCCCGCTGCTGCTGGGGGGGGGGGGGGTGCAAGGCTTAAAAAAAATCTTCTCTTTAAAATAATGCTCTGTGCTTTCTTTAAGAAGAGAAAAAAAAAAAAACAGCATCAGTACAAAACAGCATGAACTCATATATACATCTGTAGCATAGAAGATTGAAAGTAAGGATTCAGAAGCCAGCAGCAGTACAAGCTTGTACTGTGTGTCCAAAGCAATTATCAGGTATGTTTGTGCATGTGTGTGTATGTGTGTGTGTGTGTGTGTGTGTGTGTGTGTGTGTGTGTGTGTGTGTGCGTCTCTTGGTGTGTCGGTGCTTTGTGTGTGTTGGGTGTGTGTGTGTGTGCGCGTGCACCAGAAATGCCACTTACTTATTGGTTTTCTCAGGGTCAAACTCTGTACTTTAGATACAAGGGGGTAAGAGCCTTAATCCAACTCTCAGACCCAATTTCTTAAGGGAGGGGTCAAAACCAGTTATTTTGTTAACTTTTTAAATGATTTTGAGTAGTCTGACAGAGAAGACATAGAGAGGTCAAAAATGAGATGTAAGTGTCCTGTAAGCATAGTAGGCCCTCCTAAAAAAATTAAAATGTTATGATATAAGCAGTAATAGTTCTGATTTTTGTATGACTTATGGGTTGTTGAATAAAAGCTAATGCTAGAGCATTTATATTGTCAGTAATTGTTTTGCTTCATTCATTGCACTAAATAATTAATTAATTATTTTTTTAACAGGCCAGGGTAGTGTAATATAGTCTAAACATTACATTTTAGTAGTCTACAAATTTTGCATTTCAGTAATATATCTTTGCTGTACCTTCTTTAGAGACCCCAGCAAATGCAAAGGGTTCGACATTTGTCAGGTCATATAGCCTACATTATTTATTGTGATGACCAGAACCTTCTGACCTACAGCATCCCTTGGGTAGTCATTGCTGCATATTATTGTGGTACTGTCTTCTGTACGACATCAAATTGTAAAAGATTTCTGTATTTAGTTAAAAACTTTTACTCTGGCAGTTAGTACAGAGGAAGAAAACTTTGACCTGTTAATGAGCTGCTTCCTGTGGCAAGGGTACAGGGTTTGAATTTAACCTTGTTTGTGACATTGAGCAAGTCATTTAATCAGCTTTGGAGCATTTGGAAATTTGTGCTGAGCTCCTTAATGGTTCGAAGGACTTCATGTCTAGTAACCATGAACATGTTGTCATTGTTTGCCAGACATTTTGTATTGCATACCTGATCTAGTTCAGGAAATGTTTGTGCAATATCACCAGCACAATATCTTTAATTCAACACAGGCAATTTTTTTTAAGGCCAGCAAGCCCTGTATTTGTAGATGAAGCACCTATATGCAACGTTGTTTGCCAGCAGCACCCTCTGCATTAGTAATAGTTCTCTTTAAAGTGGAATTATACAGAAGACTTTTACTTCTGTACAAATTGTGCATATTGACTTATATTATCATTTGGTGAATATTTCTTATGTTCATAAAATACTCTTCTATTCAAACTGTGCTACAAGTAGCAGGATTTTATGGTAGGATGCTAGTGATCTTCATACAATCTCATGTAGTTTATTGAAAGCTACTAATGAAGTGCATGCAATTTATTGCTTCATAACCATGATGGCTGTACACATTCAACAAAGTGGCTGTAACTATTGTTGATGGCAGAGGCTCTCAGTAGATGAAAGTACCTTATGCTCGCCTTGGTCTTTAATCTGTGTGTTTGAGTGAAACAAATTTGAAATATCTGCCTTTGGTCATAATTATTGTTTTTTTTTTATATGCAGACATCTGAGGAGGATGCAGTCAATAATGTAACTAAAATTTCTGAGTTTGGGGAATGACTGGGTTTAAAATGACCTGCTGAACTGATAAAGTTAAAAAGAGGTTAGACTGTCTTTGTAAGACTAGCATGGCCATTTTATCAGAATCAGAGATGTGTTGATTATTGTAGCAGTTTGTGTCATTTTTAGGGGTGAAATATTCTGAAATGGGTGCTTTTGTCATTACTGGCTCATGCATTTTGTTTTACTGCTTATTGGAAAAACAAGGTCTTACAGTCCAATCCAAATGCAAAACTATATATTGCTCCTTTAAGTTTAGGCCCTGAATATAGCAAAGCACCACACAGACTCTCTAAACACCTCTCTGTAGTATGGATAAATAGACACCTGGATTCAATAAACTCCATGCAGGAATAGTGCTATTCCTGCATGGAGTGAACTGTGTCCATTTACCCTTAGCTTTAACAGCAGCGTGCCTTGCATATTCATGAAGGCGTGCTGCTGCTAAGACTAAATGCACACAAACACTACTGAGTGCAGGGGGCATGTTTAGGTAGTGTGCGCACATCTAACATGCCCCCTGCACTCAGAAAGTGCCATATGGCACTTTTTAAAAGTATTTCAGTGTCCGCAGGCACTGAAATGAAATAAATGAGTATTTCAGTGTCCATGGAGACTGAAATACATAGGTGAGCAAGAAATTAATGAAGGAGGTGTGTGACAGGTTCTGTCACACACCCCCTGCATTGTAAAAGTGCCATACACCATAGCCCTCAACTGTACAGGTTTCCGCAGAATGCCCAGATGCCTGCCTTACATACTTCTCAACCTCCTAGAGCAAGAACGCTGTACAAAGCCATAAATAATGGGGGGGGGACAAAGGCACAAAAATATGGAAACTTCATTAAATACTGCACTTACAAACCTGGAAAGCTGATAGAGTAAAAGGTTTGCATTAGCATGGATTTCCTGAAGGGTATAAAGACTGAAACCCACATGTCTGCCATTGATAAATTGCCATACAGCCATAGCTCTCAACTGTACAGGTGTCTGCAGAATGCCCAGATGCCTGCCTCACATACCTCTCAACCTCCTAGAGCAAGAAAGCTGCACAAAGCCATACATAATGAGGGGACAAAGGCACAAAAAATAGGGACACTTTTAAATATTGCACTTACAAACCCAGAAGTTTGACAGAATAAAAGGTTTGCATTAGCACAGACTTCCTGAAGGGTATGAATACTGAAACCCAAATGTCTGCCCTAGTAAAAGTGCCATACAGCCATAGCCCTCAACTGTAAAGGTTTCTGCAGAATGCCCAGATGCCTCCCTCATATACCTCTCAACCTCCCAGAGCAAGAAAGCTGTACAAAGCCATAAATAATGGGGAGACAAAGGCACAAAAATAGGGACACTTTCTAATATTGCACTTACTAACACAGAAAGTTGATATAATAAAAGATTTGCATTAGCATGGATTTCCTGAAGGGTATGAAGTCTGAAACCCAAATGTCTGCCAGTATGTTCTGACTTAAACCCCGAGTGATTTGCCAATGATTTGCTAGAAAACCACAGTTACACTTTCTAAGTTTGTAACAGCAATAATTAAAATTGGTCCCTATGTATCCTTTTATAAATTTCCTCACTGTGACTGACAAGGAGTACAGATACATGTAAATAAACTGGGTTTATTCATTAATTTATTTTTTCCATTCTAAGGTATGCTTAAGCATAGCTGAGCGGGTGTGGGTGTTATGGCTCTCTGCTCAGCATTGCTTAAACATCCCATAGGAGATAATTACAAATATACAGTTATCATTCTCATGCTGATGTAGCGTAGTGGTTAGAGTCCCGGCTTTGCATGCAGGCATTTACAATTCAAGTACCATGACAGACACTTTATTTTTACATGGGAAAGCAGTGTTAAAATTATTATTTTTATTTTAAATTATGTAGATTGATATTTATCAACCAGGGTAGTGTAACTGATATAAAATGTAAGTGTGAGTGCATATAACATGTGAAATCACCCATGTATACACACGTGTCCCATATAGTATAGTCACACCCCATGGTAATGTAATGAAAGCACATAGAAGGGATGTCATATAAAGTAAATCATATACACTTACTAATATGCCAGTAATGAGTCATTATCCTGATATGTTTTAAAATGAAAAATGAGCAATGCTTAGCAGTGCTCAGCTATGTTTAGTCAATGTAAACATTGCTTAAATATGAATGCTAAGCAGCAGTCAGCTCAGTTAAATGGATTTGTGCACTGTTAAGCAATGCTCAGCAATCATCCCTTTAAGCACTGGTCAAACCAGCTTAGCAGGTTTGCGTGTTGCTAAGCTGTGCTCAGCATTTTCATAAATGGTTCAATGATGGCAAAGGGTGGAATATGGCCTTATTTAAACTATACAGGTAAGAATACAGCCATAACATGTTTAGTTTGATCTCTGCAAGAACATGTCTGGCTTTGAAGAGGAAGTGGGCTTTTGTACACAGTGCTGGGGCATCCTGGAGTCCAGGGTAATAGCTGGACTCCTCATAGAACACCATGATGGCAGACTGTTGCAGGACCAGTACCTGGGCTCTCAGTACAAAGCAGAGGCCTGGGACCATCTGGCACATGACCTCACTAGTGCCACTGGAATCCCCCAAACTGGTGAGCAGGTACGGCATCATTATTTCAACCTAAAGCATAAGAAAGGGGAGCTCTTGGCCCAGTGGATCCAAGATGCTCGGGACTGGCATGCTTCAGAAGTTTGTAAGTATTCCAGATATAGTGTACCAAATTCTAGACTGAGTATGTGATAGACAGGTATGCATAATGTTTGTTTCTCACCCTTAGAGCTGCAGAAGAGAGGGGTATGAACATTGAGGCCCATGCCGACAGACTGACAAGGATGCGCCGACAGGCTGGTGAGTACAGCTCTACCTTTCAGTATATAGTGAAATAAATAAGAAGGAGTAAATTGTTTACTGTGCTCTGTGTGTAACGATTAAAGACCACTTTGCCAGACTAATAGTCATCTACATCATATGCAGTAGTAGAGCACTGTGTCATATTATTTCAATAAAAACCTTAACCACCAACTGTTGTCTTCATTCCAGTATGTTGTTGTAGAAATAGCATGTGCGCAGGTTCTGCACAGAAAATATGGCTTTGACAGCATGAATTAACAGAGGTTGTTCTGAGTATCAGCTAGTATGCAGAACAGTAGGTTGTGGAGCTGTAAATCAAGATATACATGAAATATGACATATGTTATGCACTAAGATCCAAACCCTGACTACTAATGTCAAATGTATTATAGTGTGTCCCCTGCTGCAGTGACTTTTGTTAACCTTTATTTTCCAGATCGTATAATTTCAAAAGTTTACCACACAGTACAGTAACTATCTGTCATGCATGAATCACAGGACTACAAGGTCAGACTGTCTAACCCACAAAGTATTAGGCAGAAAACAGTCAAAGAGACAACAGCTCCCCAGTAGCCCAGTGTGATGAGAAACAGCCTTGTAGCTCATTTTAGCACAACCAAACATGGTTCAAATCCAGGAAGTGGTACTAAGATATGTGCATATATGCACTCAGGAAATCTGGAATATTTGTAGAAACAGTCAGATAGTGGTAACCAATATTTTTTCCACAGGTCTTACAGGTAATGAAATGTTTGTAGCAGCTGTTTGAAGGGTATAAAAATACACCATGTACAACTGTCCAACTGTCCAACCCTATGCCTGCAAATAACAGCAGGATAGGTACATACACAATGCCCTGTTCAGATACATGTCTCTCAAGTATCATGTTGTTACAGCTAGTGGTCACTGCTACCAATCACTTTGGACACAAATAGGAATCCAGGTGAACTATACTATTAGCAGACTCACACAACATCATTGCAGGGTACCCCTTCTTTGTCAAGTATGTAACCCTGACATGTAAAAGCCCCCTCCAGTAAAGTAGCCACAGTTCACCGAGTCTGCCAGATACAATTACAGGTTGACAGTCTAACAGGTATGTGTGTGCCACAGAAGCTATGGGCCATAGGTAGATGTAAAGTGAGGGCAGACCTGTAGAGTACTGAAAAGTAATAATGTAATAAATAGAAGCCGATACAGTTGTTAATGGATTTTTTATTCTCTCCCCCCACCCGTCATCTGCATCAATAATTATCATTCATATACTCTGGGTATGTTGTTCTCAAAACCTATTTTGGGACATGTGTTCCATTATTGTTCATATATTTCATTGGTTGCATATTAACATACCTTGTTCAAATACCATTATTAGTGACCTGTTGTCATCAATGCAATTTGCATGCTGTTAAAATGCGTACTGTTGTTCAATTTATGCATGTGTTCTATTTGATATGCAACTGTGTCAAATCTGTTGGTTTGGGTAAATAGGAGCACCCACGCATGCTGTTATAACTAATTTTGCAATGTGTTGTTCATGACTAACCAATATAGCTGGAAAAAACACAACACCATAGCACTTTTGGGAAGGCAGATCCTGGCAGATCCACCTGTCCCACCCCATCTGACCATGGCACTGGGTCCCAGCACGTCTGGGACCCAATCCAGAACATCCTCCTCTGCTGGTCCTGCACCAACTTCAGGTGGAACTGCATCAGGGGACAGAGTCCAACCCCCTGGGAGTGGGTGCAGAGAGGAGACCATCACCTGCAGAATGTTCCGGGGTATGGTGCGCAGTGTCATCCACTCCAAGTTAGGTGGGCAGCTGTGCTAGATGGAGGGCCACCTGGTGCAACTCAAGGGTCAGGCTGCCCCTCTTGTCCAGCCACCAGCACAGCCGCCTTCAGGGCCATGAAGATGCAGTGGTGACTGCCCATGGGTGGGGACCTCAGTCTCACGGTATCCCTCTGGGGGCTCATGGGCCTCTGATTCCCAACCACCCTCCCTATCCAAGGTGTTTACGCCCCTCATATGTCATATACTGCCCCTGTCTGCTGACTTGTGTGTCTTGCATGTCTGCATATGCTACCTATCTTGCCAAGCCTATCTTGTCAAACATACCTACAGCCCTTTCCCAACATCCCACTCTTGCCTAAAAAAAAAAAAGGTAATCTGTCCCACAAAAAATCATTGCCCCATACATAACTCTACATTTCTCGCCCAGGTACAGTGAAATTAATCAATCTACCCACAAATTATTCTACAAATGTCTGTTGCCAACACCCCTCCCTGTGGGGTGTGAGACTGCAAATTCCAAATTCTACACATTATTCGCAGCTGTTGCTGCAGAAGAAATGTAGAGCTATGGTCCTTTTCTTCACCCATCCTGCACAGCCCTAGCTGCTTTTCATAATGTTTTACCCCCAGCTTGCCCCCATTTCACCACTTTCCTATCACCCATTTTTCATTTCTTTAATTAAAATTAGTGTGGGTGGAAGCAGGAGTAAGCGGTGCAAAGTGAAGCTAAGAGGGCTTAACCATCTGTTAGCATAGACTAGTTCCACGTAAAAGTGGGCAAACCCACTTACAATTGCTTAAAAGTGCCTTAATCATTCTGTCTCAATCAGCCCTTGTTCTGCCCAGCAACAAAATAATCAACCCTGCCAAATCTCAAATACAGGACACTGGCACTACAATCACAGCAACATATCACTACACCATCTTAGGTGTGGGAATTTGAAATGCTTTTATAAACATATAATGCATTTTGGTCATTTAACATTAATGAAAAAAGTCATCACTTCCAAGACTTGAACCCAGGACCTTCTGCACTACAATCACAGCAATGTACCATGACACCATCTGAGGCAGAGGAATTTGTAATGTTTTTACCAACATATCATGCACTGCAGTAATTTAACATAAGGGAAAATATATATCTGCGTAGCACTCATATACATATATATATATATATATATATATATATGTATATATAAATATAAATATGGTGGTGGAATGAGGAAGTACTGGAGAGTATACAGAGAAAGAGGTTGGCAAAGAAGAAGTGGGATTGTCAGAGAGATGAAGAAAGTAGACAGGAGTATAAGGAGATGAGGTGCATGGCAAACAGAGAGGTGGTGAAGGCTAAGGACAAGGCATATGAAGAATTGTATGACAGGTTAGAACACTACGGAGGGAGAAAAGGACCTGTACCGATTGGCTAGACAGAGGGACCAAGCTAGGAAAGATGTGCTGCAGGTAAAAGTGATAAAGAATAATGAGGGAAACATACTCACAAGTGAGGAGAGTGTGTTGAGCAGATGAAAAGAGTACTTTGAGTGGTTGATGAATGAAGAGAATGAGAGAGAGAGAAGGTTGGATGATGTGGGGGTAGTGAATCATGAAGTGCAATAGATTAGCAAGGAGGAAGTAAGGATAGCTATGAAGAAGATGAAGAATGGAAAGGCTGTTGGTCCAGATGACATACCTGTGGAAGCACGGAGGTGTATAGGTGAAATGGCAGTGGAGTTTCTATCCAGATTGTTTAATGAAATCTTGGAAAATGAGAGGATGCCTGAGGAATGAAGAAAAAGTGTTTTGGTGCCAATTTTTAAGAATAAGGGTGATGTGCAGAGCTGTAGTAACTACAGAGGGATTAAACTGATCAGTCACAGCATGAAGTTATGGGAAAGAGTAGTGGAAGCTAGGTTAAGAAGGGATGTGATGATTAGTGATCAGCATTATGGTTTCATGCTGGGAACGAGCACTACAGATGTGATGTTTGCTCTGAGAGTGTTGATGGAGAAGTACAGAGAAGGTCAGAAGGAGTTGCATTGTGTTTTTGTAGACTTAGAGAAAGCATATGACAGAGTGCCTAGAGAGGAGTTGTGGTATTGTATGAGGAAGTCGGGAGTGTTAGAAAAGTATGTAAGAGTGGTACAGAATATGTACAAGGGTAGTGTGAAAGTGGTGAGGTCTGCAGTGGGAGTGACAGTTGCATTTAAGGTGGAAGTGGGATTACATCAAGGATTAGCTCTGAGCCCTTTCTTATTTGCAATGGTGCTGGACAGGTTGACAGACAAGATAAGACAGGAGTTCCCATGGACTATGATGTTTGCAGATGACATTGTGATCTGTAGTGAGAGTAGGGAACAGGTGGAGGAGACCCTGGAGAGATGGAGATATGCTCTAGAGAGAAGAGGAATGAAGGTCAGCAGGACTAAGATAGAATATATGTGTGGGAATGAGAGGGAGGATAGAGGAATGGTGAGGATGCAAGGAGTAGAGGTGGCGAACAAAGGTGGATGAATTTAAATACTTGGGATCAATAGTTCAGAGTAATGGTGAGTGTGGAATAGAGGTGAAGAAGAGAGTACAGGCAGGATGGAGTGCATGGAAAAGTGTGTCAGGAGTGATTTATGACAGATGAGTACCAGTAAGAGTGAAAGCGAGTGTCTACAAGAGGGTAGTGAGACCAGCTATGTTATATGGGTTGGAGACAGTGGCATTGACAAAAAGGCAGGAGTTAGAGCTGGATGTGGCAGAGTTAAAGATGTTAAGATTTTCACTGGGTGTGACCAAGCTGGACAGGATTAGGAATAAGTATATTAGAGGGTCAGCCCAGGTTGGAAGGTTTGGAGACAACAGCAGAGAGGCAAGATTACGTTGGTTTGGACATGTGCTGAGGAGGGATGCTGAGTATATTTGGAAAAAGATGCTAAGGATGAAACAACCAGGTAACAGGAAAAGAGAAAAACCTAAGATAAGGTTTATAGATGTGGTGAGAGAGGACATGCAGGTGGTTGGTGTGACAGAGCAAGATGCAGAGGACAGGAAGAAATGGATATAGATGATCCGCTGTGGAGACCCCTAACGGGAACAGCCGAAAGAAGATGATGATGATATAAATATAAATATAAATATAAATAAATATATATGTATATATATATATATATATATATATATATATATATATATATATATATGTATGTATGTGTGTGTGTGTGTGTGTGTGTGTGTGTGTGTGTGTGTGTGTATATATATATATATATATATATGTGTATAGATATATATATATATATATATATATATATATATATATATATATATATATATATGTGTGTGTGTGTGTGTGTGTGTGTGTGTGTATATATATATATATATATATATATATATATATATATATATATATATATATATATATATATGGGTTCACTTCTTGATTTCGAAATACCAAAATCCCGAGGTTCAGAATATCGAATTCAGAACCTCGAGATCTTGGAATCTTGAAATTAAGAACCCCCCAAAAAAGCAGTCAACACAGCACAAAACATCCCCACACACCCCACCGCTACTTAAATATACCAACTTCGAGATCGCACTACAGTGAGGAAAAGAGAAATCTCCCATTCCGCACTGTATGCCCATCTCCATTCAGGATTTTGAAGTTTTAAAACTTCGATCATATGGTCTTTGATCATATGAATTTCGAAGTTTTAAGCTTTGAAACTCTGTAGGGGACCCATATATATATATATATATATACATACATATATATATATATATATATATATATATATATATATATATATATATATATATATATATATATATATATGGGTACCTATTACTTGATCGACAAGTCAAAACAGCGACACTCACATGTTCGACTCCACATCATCGACACTTCATAACATCGACGTTTCAGGTAAGCGATCTTCCCCCTCACAGGACCCATGGTAGCACTCGTTTCTGTCTTTTAACGCATAAGGTTTACGTCATTCTTCAAAATGTACCCTGACAGCATTGTCCTTACCTTCTTAATAGTGAAACGAGTGCTAACATGGGTCCTGTGAGGGGGAAGATCGCTTACCTGAAACGTCGATGTTATGAAGTGTCGATGATGTGGAGTCGAACATGTGAGTGTCGCTGCTTTGACTTGTCGATCAAGTAATAGGTACCCATATATATATATATATATATATATATATATATATATATAGAAACCAACTTCTAACATCAAGTCATCTGCAAAAAGCCTAACAAAGTGGTGGGATAAAGGGCAAACAATATTGACATCTTTGAAATATAGCTGTTATAAACCAACTGGAAAAACAGCCAAAACAAGAGAAAACAACATGCTTTAGCGTAACCTGTCATTTACTAACCGCTTTCACCTAAGACTTCATCAGAAAATCACATAAGTATTCACAAAGAAATACAATTTAAATACTGGTACTGCTACTAAAAGCACTTTACAATTATGACATCATTGTTAACCAATTAAACATTTAAAATTACACCCTCGTTGTTACACACTGAGTGTTTTGCTTACGTAAATACACTCTGCAATTTAAAAAAAAAAAATTATATTGACTAAATCATTTAAACCAGGTTCTTTGTCTGAATTTAACCTGTTTTGCCACATAGATTCCCTTTGTTCTAACTCATTTTATAATCTCTAGCTCTCAAGCCATGAACCTTTTGTTCTAGTACTGAAAACAAAAACTTGTCATATTGAGGGCGTCTTAAGGTGTGCTTATAAAACGCATTCTTGACATCCTTGTTTTTTATGTCATAATAATGTTCCCTAATCCTTACATTTAATGATCGTGTAGTCATCCCTATACAGAAAGCAGTACACTGGGAACAAACTCATATGTAAATTAACCCTTTATCTTTACAATTAAAGTGACCAGAAACTTTAATAGTATATGGTAAATGTATTAAATTAATGAATGGCCCTTCTAGAATGTACCTGCACATTTTACAACAATATGGCTGCTATATGTGTAGAAGTCTGCTAGAGTAGCATGGTTTGATTTAACATATAAGTCCTGATAGATTCCAGGGCTGAAACACAAATGAATGTCATTATTTACTGATGTCAGTGCTCACATCATCCCAGTGATTTGTCAGAAATCCACAACTGCTATGGGGAACAGACCAAACATATGAGTCACACATCTGGACAGTGTCTAGACATCTGGACAGTGGAGAGGTATGACTGCAGTCATGTAACAGAAGAGAAAAAACACTGGAAGCTGCCACCCATTTCACCCAGCACCTTCTGAACCACAGTAAGACCAACATGACACTACCCCAAATCAGCTCTGGGGAATTACACATGTATTTCAAAATATATCATGTACTACAGAGATGGAACTGTAGGGAAAAGCAGATATTGGTCTGAAAATGTCCACCCACAACCATTTGCACCACAGTCACAGCAACATAACTATACCCCAAATGGACTCTAGAGTAGAACAACTGTTTGAACAAACATATCCAGATTGCCAGTCACACACTACAGTGACATATACTGGCCCAACTCACAGTCTACTGGGAATCCTGAGGTGTTACAGGACATTTCCCAGTCTACCCCTACAAACATATACACCTGCTAGACCACCAGCAACTCTAGCAGCATGCACAGTCAGATAGAAAAGGATCTATGACACTCACTTCTGCTACTCTCCCTACTCAGCCCAACAAACATTTACATACTACACTGCTACACAATCTTGGCAGTCTATTAACAATGGCCAGGCATACATAACACTCAACTGTACAGATTTCCACAGAATGTCCAGGGTGTGGGACCATATTTATGCCCACTGCCACATACCACTTCCAGGAGTCTGCTACATCACTGGGATGATACCAGGAGTGCAGTCACTAAAAATGATATACCATACCTCTGAACCTCTTACTGCAAGACATCTGGACAAAGCATGACATACGCGGGGGACAGGGGGCAGGATAGAGGGACATATCTCACATAATGGTGTTACAAACTGAAACAGTTCCTGGTGTTACAGGGTTTGTTGCAACATAACATCCCTGAAGGATATGATGTCTGAAACACTAATGGATGTCAACATTTACTGAGTACAATCCTCACATTATCCTACTGATTTCACAAAAATAGAAGTTGTCTGAGGAACCGGCCAATCATAACAGGCAAACTTCTGGGCAGTCTGTGTAAATCTGGACAGCTGAGAGGTATGTCAGAGACAAATCACTGACAGACGTCAAGTCACACAGAAAATGCATGTCCAGACAAATCCTGTTAATCTAGCAATCCTCTATGTGTATAACTGCAATACTTACTTACAATCTGTGCCCAGTCCTGGAGCTTTATCTCCCATATTGTTGGGCTGTCTCCACATGTCTTGTTATGAGAGGTATTTCCACCTACTGTCTGTGAAGCTGTAGCCCCCCCAGACCTCCATAATGTCCTCCACACAGACAAGGAAAAGGGGCAAGGCTTACATGACGGACTTAATTATAGCACTGTGTTGCTAAGGCATTGGCCAATGGAAAGACAACACAGCTGTTCTGCATGAAAGTAGCAAATGGCAGATACCAATTTGTGCACAGGCTATCACCTGCTCATGAGCATTACCTACAAAAGGCAAGCTGCTGCCTATGCAACACATGTCTGAACTCACCTGCTCAATGACAGACTGCAGCTACACAAACCCAACTATTTGCATTGTTCTGAGGAAACTCTTCAGCACTATAACAGGTATGTCAATCATGTAAGCTTGTCATGGAATGCAGAAGGGGGGATGCAATAATGTCAAATAGGACATTAAACACGAGGTCACAACAAGACCTGCTGGACTCACATGCTGCTGTCCAGCACCTATAGCCATTCCTTTTTGCCCTGTATGCATTGACATGGATCACATCTCTGGCCCCTGTGTCACACCAGCAAAGGTCAGATCATGTATGACTACTACTGGAGTGTCTGCTGTCCAATACTGAGTGTGATACTGTTAGACCAGCTACGTGGGATGTTGTAATTATTCATGTCACCTGTGAATGCTACTATGATACATATGCTTGTCTTACAAATGTAAGAGACTTATATAGGGTATGCACATAGTACACAACAGGTGCAAAAGTGTGAGTTGAACTGTATGTGATATACTGAGCCCATACCTGATAACTGTCCAGAGTTTTGCAGACTAACCACATGTCTGCCTTTTATTTGTAGTCAATGCCTCATACAGTTGTGTATTGTCTGGCACATCACTAGCAACCCATTAAAGACTGAAGTCATAACATAATAGCATACATTTGATTGTCAGATGTCATATCCTGCAGAGTAGACCTGTGAATGCGACACCGTCTTTGCTGGCAACTAAGTGTTTTTCAGCTAGATTCATAACGTGACACTATTTTCCAGCCTTTGCCCACCAGTGATGTGTGCCTTTGCACAAATGTCTTGCTATAACAGGAGCTAGGTGTCTTAGCATGAAACCCATGTCAATGCAAGTGTACCTTGTCCTGTAGGATGCCAACATGTGGGCAGTCACTGACACCTGCTTTGTAACTGTGGAGAGCACAGTATCCTTGCCAGGTTACTCATCCCATCATACGTTTAGACCCCAACTGGAGGGCTGCAAAGCCACATGAGGTGGATTGTTGAACATTATCATACACATACACACATTCAGGCTGGCCAAACAGCATGACGCATGGGAGACATGATTGAATTCAGACAGATTCCAGTAGGTCCCAAGAGGTGTGGTGGGTACCCATAGTCATGGTTGGAGGCATGTAGCTAGCTATGATTTGAGTAGGTGTTTTGTCAACTGTTAATCATCTACCCTGCCCCTGGGTGACTTCAACTACCCAACTATAGTGTGCATGATCTATGCCACCTGAACATGAATGCACAGAGGTTGCTCGGCTTTGTCAATGGCAATGCAGTGGATCAGCCAGTCAACACTCCTATGACAGGTGGAAATATCCTGTACCTGGTCCTAACCAACAGGAGTAGCCACTGTAGCACTCCTACAGTGTCATCCTCCTTGGTAAGATCTGACCACATAGCCATCACTGATCAGATCACCATCTCCCCTGCCCCACCCTTTACAGTTTCAAACAAAATGAACTGTACACAAATTGCTATAAATCTCCTTAGAACAGGTAGAAGTAGCTTTACAGCCAACGTCCCATCAGTTAGAAGTAGCTGTATTGTCCAGGCCCACACCACAATAATCTGTAGGAACTACATAGCTGTAAGGACTCAGCAATACCTGACAGGACAACATCATCTCCCTCAAGGTAGGGTAAACATCCGTGGTGGACAGCAGTAATACACAAATACTATAATAGGTGGGAATAATTCATAGGTTCATAGGTGTGTACTAGGCTAATGGCCCTGGAGCCTTTAAAAGCCTAGCCCATATGATTACCCTGGCATTGTGCCACCCGACCTTAGGTCCCAGTGCCTCTGTCAAGTAGAGCCACTGGAGTGAACCCTGCGGTGAATTATATATTTCCCATCCACTCGGCAAGATTTCTCTTAAAGAGGACCAGTGAGGTGCTCTGTTTGACATGTATGGGAAGTCTATTCCATAGCATGGGCAGTCTCTGGGTTATGAACCTGTCCCTCCAGCATGTTCTGTTGATTGTGATAATGAGGTTGAGGTCTCTGGAGTGTGTAGTGTGGAGGGATTGGGATTTTTGTAGATGTAGCATTTCTAAAAGCTGGGTCAGACATGGCTTTGTAAGTCAAGCAGAGATCACCTCTAAGTAGGCAATATGAGACTGACAATAGTTGGAGTTTTTTGAGTCTGTTCATATAGGACAAGTGTTTAAGACCTAGGATCCTCTTTGTGAGGTACTTTTGCAGCCTCTCCAGTTGTTGCAGGTGTCTAGTGAGGTACATGCCAAATGGGGATTGTACTCGATGACTGGCCTATTGAGGGAAGAGTAGAGGGAGACAATGACCTCTCTCTTCCTGGATGCAAAACCTTTAGTAATGAGATGTGCCACACAGAAGGACGTTCTGACCACAGTGGCAATATGGTGGTCAAAGGAGAGGTTGCTGTCAGTCTGTGTTCCCAGATCTCTTATAAAGCCTTCTGTGTTCAGTGGACTACCATTGATATGGTAATTCATGGGAAATGGGGTTTTCCAAAAGGGGATGATGACACATTTTTTGGCATTGAGCTTAAGGCCATGGTTCTGACACCAGTCGTTGGTCTCAGTCAGGCCTTTCTGTAGAATGTCAACATCACGTGGGGAGTTAATAATGGCTCCCAACTTGCAATTGTCTGTGAACTTTGTCAGCCAGAGTCCCTTTGTGTTGGCCTGGGCTACTTTCACACTGTGGATTCTATCTGTGAGCCAGTTTGCAACCCACCTAGTGATATAGTGGTTGATGCCTAGCTTAGTGAGTTTTTCTATGATTCCTGAGTATTAGAATGGTATCAAAGGCCTTGGCTAGATCAAGGTAGGCTGTATGAACCACCTTGCCTTCATCCACAGCTCTGGTGACTGATTCAAAGAAGTCAACTGAGTTGAGCAGGCATGATCTACCCTTCACAAAACCAAACTGTGTGGGATCCAGAGTTTGGAGATTCCCTAAATCCTTGTTTATTAGGTCCATGATGATGAGTTTCATAGCTTTGCATATCAGACTTGTCAGGCTAATAGGGCGACAGTTCCCAGGGTCTGTAGTTGCTCCTCCTTTGTGGAGAGTGAAGACTATAACAGTGCTCCATTAGGTAGGGACAAAGCCTGAGGTGAGGCTGTTATTGAACAGGGCACACAGGTGAGGTGCTAGTTCACTCTGTAGTTCATGTAGAACACAGCCAGGGATATTGTCAGGTCCCATACAATCTGTATTCTTGGCCTTGGACAGTGCTGTTTTCACCTGTGCAGCAGTAATACTGGGTGCCTGACAATCTACTGGTATTGTGATTAGTCCTTTGGGGGTGGAGGGGTAAAGTTGGCACTGAATCTGTTGGCCAGTGTATTGGTAATATCTGTTGGCTCGGTATAAGAGGTACCATTGTGCAGTAGCTCAGAGCAAATATGTGTATTGCTGTTGAGATTGTTTACATAACTATAGAAGGCCTTGTGGTTGTCTTTACTATCTGCTGCAATTTTGTTTTCATAGCTAGCTTTAGAGGATTTGATGAGGGATCTCAACTTTTTGTTGAGGCTGATAAGAGAGTTTTTCCAGTCTTGGGTTTCACCTTATTCTGCATCAAGTTTCCTCCTTCTGTTGTAGACTTTGTTTATGGCAGGGGACCACCAGATTGCCTTCCTTTTTTTGGAGAACAGCATCTTGGTTCTATTGGGTATGGCAAGATCCATGCATTTGTGTACACGTTCATACAGTGCATTGGTGTATGATTCAGCAGTCATACAACTATTCTCCATTTGCATGGGTGCTGTGAAGTTAGCCACCTCTGTTTTTAGGAGCCCAAAGTTGGCCAAGAAGGAACAGGTGCCTTATTGGAAGCAATGTCACCTTGGTCTGCACAAGCAAATAAGGTCACAGATGAATTACCCTAAGGCTATCTTTGAGTGTAAATTGGACACATCCACAAAGGCCAATCACTAGGCCTTCCACACATGTGTCTGCAATCCCAGAGGCAACATATAAATCTGCTTTGTAGTGGTGGTCAGTAACACCACATACACATATGGCATAGATATAGGCAACTCGCTGCAGACAGGTGAAGTGTAAACATCACCCCCCTGTCCCCCTATTGGTACACATGTGCATGCACAGCACCTGCCCCCCTCCCCTCATCATCAGGAAGCAGGTCCGTAATGCCCTTTTAAAGGCAACACACAGAAGTCTCCATAGGCCTGATACCATCCCTGGCTGCATCCTACATGAACAGAGGCATGGGCTCTCAGATCCATTTCACATTGTAGTCAACCAAAGCCTGAGCACCGCTGTCATCCCATCTGCACAGAGAACAGCCACTGTCATCCCCATACACAAATGCGGAGCAATCCACATGACCCAGTCTCACATCAGCCTAACTAGCCTGCTCTGCAAGGGCATGGAAGGCAATATCAAGGACATTATGAACAGGGACATCAGCAACATCAAAATGCCTGATTCCATACCACACGGTATTGTCAAAATGAGATAAGGCCTGTTAAATCTGGTCGACCTCTCTGAAGTGGTCAACAAACACAGGGATAAGGGAAAGATTGTGAACAATGCCTACCTTCACCTAGCTCATTTCTCTCACAATAATCCACAGGTGGCTAGGATACATACGCCTACACAGCCAGGCATCAACCTGTAGGTTACCAGATGGGTACCTTACTGGCCCAATGATAGCACCCACTCAGTCAAAGTAATGGAACCCGCCTCTAGTAGTAGAGTCCTCCAAAGTGGTCTACCCCAATGATCGGTCTGGGGGCCTCTACTGTTTGAGATAAACGTATCTGAGGTACAGACAAAAGCAGTGGTCTGTGGGTGGCCAGGTGTACAGATGCTTGCAAGCTGGCCACTGTCTTACATTCCCCTACTAATGTGAGCATCCCCCAAGAGGCCCTCACCCAATTAATGACTGGTGCAAGAAGCATTTCTGCAAACTGAATGAAAGGAGAGGCATCATTCTCCATGCTGTGGCAGATGTCATCCACATTAATTATGACAGTAATAATTTACTGAGCATGTAATCAGGTGTGAGGCAACTTGTGCACCAAGGCTGGTAGCAACCTGACAGTTTCCCACCATGTTGGCACCACTATGCAGAAGGCTGTCTACATGTCCCACCTCACAAATATGGGTATGTCATCCAGGAATCAGAAGGTCACAATATCTCTGTACTCCACCATTATCAGATGCATTGCCAAGTACAATGGCTCCTTTGGCATGCACCTTGCCAAGCAAAGGCAACAGTTGCAGAGACCACAGAGGTTCCTGACCAGGCAAATCCAGGGTCTGTAACACCTATCCAAAACATGTAGGCTGAAAGCCCTGTCGCTGTACTCAGTATAATACAGACTGATCATAGGTGACCTCTGTCTGGCATACAAGCCCATTTCCAAATTAGCACTGATGGCATTTCTGCATTTCCATTAGACAAACCCCACTCACACATTATGCACACAAGGCCCTCACCTGGTCTGTGACATGTATAGGACTTGTTGGGGGGACAATGTAGTGTCCCACACAATACACTGTCTGTAAAATAGACTCACTCTCCATGTCTAGCAGAGTACATGTATAGCCCTCTTGAAGAGGAAGCTGGACAACTGCATGGGAAATGGATGGGACACCTCTGGGATCCTGCAGGTGTACCAGATGGACAGGGGAAAACAGGTGCTGGCTTGGAAGGGACATGTGTGAAAGTCTGAGCCAGGCTTATGAGGGCATCGGGGCCAATAGCCTGGTATCATCTTATGAGGTTATGCACCCAGTACTTTACATGTTTCCTGTATGTATTGCAGACTGTCCTGCGATGTTGTCTGAAATGAATCCCTGTGAGTCTGAACTGTAGTGATAGTGTATAGTCTTGTCCCTTCATCAGTTATCATCAAATATCCTTACACCTTGAAATTGTGTGTGGTCTGTATAGCAGTAAGTCAGCTTTTACAGTACATGCATATGCCCTTGGTGACACTGTATAGCTCACTCCAATAGCCTTCATATTGGGCACAATTACCATTCTGCTACTAGGCCAATCACACAGTAGGATTTGTTACCCTTTGTTGTGGCCCTTACAGTAGCAGTGAAAGAGATGGATTGAGGCAGGCAGAACTACTGTAAGGTCTGCCCTGAAGGACCCATAGGTGTTACAGCTGTGTCAGACTGTCCCAGGAGTGTGTGTGTGTGTGTGTGTGTGCGTGTGTGTGTGTGTGTGTGTGTGTGTGTGTGTGTGTGTGTGTGTGTGTGTGTGTGTGTGTGTGTGTGTGTGTGTGTGTGTGTGCGTGCATAAATATCAGCAAACATAATACTGCAGGGTATTAATTCACATATGTTGTCTTCCCCTCACAGGTGAACACAGGGGTTGGTGCCCTTCCCCCTCACAACCTGATGTTAGTGTCTTAGCAGACTCCCATGATGACAGCGGTCATAATGAGGCACAGGTTGGGTTGACAGTGCCTGAATCTGTGCCATTGTTTGGTATCCCAAGTTCACCCACCACCCCCGCAAGCAGTCAATGCCCACACATACCCAGTCCCCAGCAGCTACAGATAATGGACAGGTTAAGGGTGATGGCATGGAACAGGCTAGTGTGTTGAGTATGGCGAGTGTGAGTGTAAACACCAGCCATAGGCAGATAGCAGGTGAGGTCACACATAAGCAGATGGGCAGGGGTATTCGGCATTGGACTGCTGCCCATCAAGGCCTTGTCGCAAGTGCCACAGCAGGTGTCACCAGATGCATGTTACGGTCTGTCATGGAAGCACAGGCATGTACTGACTGCAACACCAGACAGATGCTCACGTTCATAAATGTAGCACTCCCTGCCATGCATGCCAACCTCTATGGCATTTGTGATGTCATACGTCATCTTGCTGATGTCGTAGATAGACAGTGGTATGAGACACTGGGTGGTACATGCCTCAAAATGGTATACCCACATCCCCAGAGGATATGATTCTCACCCAAATACAAACACAGGGTGATGTGAGTCTCACACACACACACACACACACACACACACACACACACACACACACACACACACACACACACACACACACACACACACACACACACAGTTGCCAGTATTGTGTTTAGAACCCCTATCTATCTAGTTATGTGTACTACAGTTTTAAGCAGTTATGACACGCACCATAGAGCTTGCTAAGTTTCATAGTTGTGTATTAGGCTAATGGCCTTGGATCCTTTACAAGCCTATCCCAAAAATATTGCTCAGGCACCATGCCACCCAATGTTAGTTCACAGTGCCCCTATCTAGTAAGGCAACTGGAGTGATTCCTGGGTTCAACTTTCTGTTATCCATCCAGTCATCAAGATTTCTCTTTCAAGACGGCCAGCAAGGTGCGCTGCTTGACATGAATGGGAAGCTTATTCCAGTATGGCAGTCTTTGGGAAATGAATCTCTCCCTCCAGCATGTTCTGTTAATTGTGGTAATGAGGTTGTGATCTCTGGAGCGTGTAGCATGGCGGATTGGGATTTCTTTAGGTGTAGCATTTCAAGTAGGGCTAAGTCAAACATGGCTTTGTAAGTGAAGCAGAGATCACCTTTAAGTAGATGATAAGAGACTGAAAATAGTTGAAGTTTCTTGGGTCTGTCCATGTAGGACATGTGTTTAAGGCCTAGGATTTTTTTTGTGAGGTACTCTCCAGCTGTTGTAGGTGGCTAGTTAGGTACATGCCGAATGGGGTGTTATATTCGATGATTGGTCTAATGAGGGATGAGTAGAGAGGGATGATGACCTCTTTCTTCCTGGATGCAAAACTTTTAGTTATGTACTTACCATAACTTTAGATGTTTGGGATCCATCTCGCCTACATTCTGTACTGATAGGCTCGGAGCCGATCCCTCGGCTCCGACTCGGCACGCTATGCTATAGAGCGAAGCCTCTTATTGGCTGAGCTATTTCTTATCCCAGGATGCACCACCACTAATCCCCCAGATCTTGTTTGTCCGCATTCATGCACACATACACAACTTGTTTATATAACATTGCCAGATGTTTCAAGATGAAACAACAAGATTCGGACCTTCTGATATTCTCTGTTCTCCAAGGAAGGGGGAAGGAGGGTGGGTTATTGGGAATGTAGGCGAGATGGATCCAAACATCTAAAGTTATGGTAAGTACATAACTAAAAGATGTTATGTGATCCTATCTCGCCTACATTCTGTACTGATGGGACAGCGTCCCTAGCACCTAAATCCTGGGTGGCTCACTGGAAAACACTCCTGAGCACTGTGGAACCAAATGAAGCTCGTCCCCTAGATGCCACATCCAATTTGTAGTGAGAAATGAAAGTGTGCGGGGAGGACCACGAAGCCGCAGCACAAATGTCACTAATGGCAAGTTTAGAATGGAATGCTATTGAAGTAGCCATAGCTCTTGTAGAATGAGCTTTGACAGAGGTCGTAAGCTCTTTATCAGAAGAGGAATAAGCTTGAGTAATACAGTCCCTGATCCATTTGGCAATAGTGAGCTTTGTGACGGCTTTGCCCAATTTATTATCCGAAAAGGACCAAACAAACAATTGATCTGTTTTCCTTGTTTGTTTGGTCCTATCTAAATAAAAACGCAATTACCTGTGGACATCTAATGTGTGGAATATGTATTCCGCTTTGTTTGAGTACTTTGGAAAGAAGACTAGAAGTTCTAATGACTGTTGTAGGCAAAAACTGGAACAAACCTTAGGGACAAAGGATGGATTTGGCCTGAGAGATACTCTATCTTTGTGAAAAACCAAGTACGGAGGTTTTACAGACAAAGCTTGAAGCTCTGAAACCCTTTTGGCAGAAGTAATTGCAACCAGAAAGGCAGTTTTCCACGATAGAAATATTAAATCACATGTTGCTGCCGGTTTGAAGGGGGAAGAAGTTAAGGCACGTAACACCACATCAAGATCCCATGGAGGAGCAGGATGAGAAATTAGAGGTCGTAAAAGCGCAGCACCTTTCATGAAGGTCTTACACAATCTGTTGCTCATTAAAGGTGGATTTATAGACTCGTGAAAATTGGAAATAGCTGCCAATTGAACCTTGATGGTAGAGGCTGAAGAGCCTTGATTGAAAAGGGAAGTTAGAAACTTCAGGACTTCTGATACGGGAATAGTGATGGGATCCAGACCCCAGAGTTGAGCCCAAATAGCAAATCTTTTCCATTTGCTGGAATATAATTTCTTAGTGGCAGACTTGTGGGCCGAAGATAAGATGTGTACAACTTACGGATCTAAGGTATGATTCCTGACTATAGTCGGAAGAGGAGGAGCCAAGCTGTCAATTTCAAGGTGTGTAGGGACTGGTGGAGTAGTTCCGACTGATGAACTAATAGGTCTGGGATCTGATCTAGGAACCATGGATCTTTCAGTGCATATTTCCGAAGATAGGGGAACCATATCTGACGAGGCCAGTAAGGAGCAAGTAAGATCATTTTGCTCCCCAAGTGAGACGCCTTTTGGATCACTCTGGAAAGGAGGGGAACTGGGGGAAAAGCATATAGCAAGCCGGTGGGCCACGGATGGGCTAGTGCGTCCATAGGGCCTTCCCCCGGAGCCGGGGTGAGGGAGAAGAACTTTTTGCACTTCGCATTCAGCGGGGTTGCAAAGAGGTCGCAACAAGGAATTCCCCATTTGCTGAAAATCTGATTTGCAACCGTAATGTTCAGAGACCACTCGTGTGGAGAAAGGATAGTTCTGCTCAGTCTGTCGGCTATCACATTGGACTTGCCAGGGATATGAGTCGCCACTAGAAAACGTTTGGTCGACACTGCCCATTCCCAAACTCTCATGGCCTTTCTGCAAAGGGGGTAGGATCTGGTCCCTCCCTGCTTGTTCAGGTACCAGACAACTGACATGTAGTCGGAGTGAACGGCAATAACGCCCTGAGGGAGGTAATCGTGAAGGGCTTGTAGGGACAGAAGCACCGCCCTCATTTCTAGGATGTTGATATGAAGTAGGGTCTCTTCCAAATGCCATTTGCCTTGGACTGACCTGCCCAGGGAATGCCCCCCCCACCCCATCTGGGAGGCGTCCGTAGTCAAAGTGGCCACAGGAGGAGGTGGAACAAAGGGTCTTCCCTGATCCAGATTGGAGGGCACCAGCCACCAGCGAAGGTCCCATTTGCAGGTTTCCGTGATCCATATCAGGTGACTGAGAGGGAGATCCTGAAAGGACCACTGAGTGGAAAGAAGCCACTGGAGAATTCTCATGTGCAACCTTGCTAGGGGAACTAGAAGAACCGTGGCGGACATAGATCCCAATAGCTGCAGGACCATTTTGGCTGGGGCTTTGGATCTGGGAAGTAAGGCTCGAACTTGAGCCTGTATGGTTTGTATCCTTTTTGTAGGTAGATAGACCCGCATTCGGTTTGAGTCTATCTCCACTCCGATGAATCTTATGCGTTGAGATGGCAGCAACACAGACTTTGGCCAATTGAAGGTGATTCTAAGGGAAGTGCCCAGTGATATCGTGGCTTGTAGGCTCCGCAATAGTAGATGCTTGGAGGTGGCAGTTAGGAGCCAGTCGTCTAGATACGGAAACACCTGGAATCCTAGACTTCTCAGGTGAGCAGTCACGACCGCCAAACATTTGGTGAACACCCTGGGGGCTGTGGTGAGACCAAAGGGCAGCTGAACTGAAAATGACTGTCTCCTAGGCTGAAGCGCAGATGTCTCCTGGACGCTTGATGTACCATGATATGGAAATAAGCGTCCTTAAGATCTATGGAGCACATCCAAACTCCTTTTTCCAGCAGTGGGAGAATGGATTGTAGGGTGCCCATTCGGAACTTGGACTTTTTGACTGAACGGTTTAGAATGCTGAGATCCAAAATGGGCCTCAAGTCCCCGGTCTTTTTTGGCACCAAAAAGAATCTTGAGTAAGTCCCTAATCCGATCTGGTCTGCGGGGACCGGTTGGATGAGTCCTTTTTGCAGCAGCTTTGAAACGTCTGAGGCTGCAATTTCCCATTGACTGGGTGGCGGGTCCGGGATTTTTTTGGACTGAGGTGGGGAGTGAGAAAAGGGGATGACGTAACCTCCGACGATAATTCGAAGCACCCATCGGTCCTGAGTGATACCTTCCCAGGCTTTTAGGTGCCTCGAAAAATGACCCCCGACTGGCTCCGGAGCTGCACAGTCAGGCAATCCCTCAGGGACTGTGAAAGGCTGAAGAGCCACGAAAGGACTCACGGTCTCCAGTGTTGCGGGGGCCTCTGCCGCCTCTGGGACGGCGTCTTCCAGAAGAATTTCCCCCTCCTCTGCCTCTAGAAGGGGGATCATCCTGCTGTGAGGGATAAGACTTCTGAGATCTACGGAACCACATTTTCCCTCCTCTTTTAGCCTTGGGGTAAGGCCGAAAGGGAGTGGAAAATCGTGCCCTTACGGCAGTCAAAGTCTTACCTTCTTGCTCGCAGCGGGTCAGTGTGTCCTTTACCTTGGGTCCAAACAAAGAGGACCCATCAAAAGGGGCGTCGGCAAAGGAAGACTTAAAGGCCTCCGCAAAATGACACAGGCGGAGCCAGGCTTGCCTCCGTAGAGCAATGCCTGTACCCGCCACTCTACTCGCCCCTTCGGCCGCATAAGAAATGAGCCTCATAGACACGTTTGATATGGATGACAGCGTAGCCAGCTGAGCGCCAACCGTCTGGGCCAGCTGCTCAGGCAGGTTACCCAAGAGGGTATCTGAAAGTTCCTTAATCGGATCCCTCTGAAATCTGGTAAAATGCGGTAGATAGTTCAGGGACCTTAACGTAAAGGCCGCTGAACTTAGGGTGCGCTTACCGTACCGATCCATGCTCCTAGACTCCTTATTAGGAGGATGGACGGACGTCGAAGCCTCTGCTACATCTTGCTGGGTAGCAGATGCCACCACCAAGGCATCTACAGCCACACCTTTCGTCAAAAACTCCTTTTCTGGGGGTGCTGACAGGAACTTATTTGGACGAGCAGGCACCGGTTCCACAGAATCTGGGTGTTCCCACACCCTTCGACAGATCAAATCTAGGAGCTCGTCGAAGGGCGGAGACACCCAGGAGGTGGAGGGCTGAGCCCCGAAGGCCTTAAGGAACACCGACTCGTCAGCAGAAGGGGGTTTGGATTGCCATCCGCCTCGTTGTTTAAGGGCTTCCAGGATGTCTGCAAAGGAGACATCATCTGAGGACGACTTAGGGGATCCCTCTGCATCATCAAGATCAGTGTCTGATGTGAGAGACTCATCGGGGGAGTCAACGTGCTTCCTCTTGCACGATCTTTTCCTGGGGGTTCCTCCGAAGAAGCTTCAGAGGGACCTCCAGGAGGGGGGGAACCCCCAGTGGGGGTAACCTCAGGCCCCGGGGCTCTGCTGTCTAAGGACAGGGGAACTGCCAAAGACTCAGTCTCCGTATGCAGGGAAGGTGCTGGGGAGACCGTGGAGGTAGCCAAAGAAGATTTGGCTAACGCACTCCTCATGGCCCTGAAGGCGGGACCACCAGAATCCTGGGAAGGTCCCACCTCCGTGGCCACAACGGTAGATGGTACCCCCGCAGCCGACACACCGAGAGGAAGGCTTGGGACCGAAAACATCAGTCCCGAAGCGTCCCCCCCGGGGCCGACAGAGGAGGTCCGCGTACCGAACTCCGATTCGAGAGCCGGGGTTGGAGGAAGGGTCGGGCCCGACCCAAAAACCTCCATCGGCTCCACCAGCACCGGCTCCAATGGTGCCGAGGCTGTTGGAGGAGGAACCATAGCAACAGAGTGGACCATCGGCTCCGAAGCCGAATGGGCCGGAGCCGAAACTAATTTTTGGAACACCGGAGACTGGAAAAATCTTAGGAGCACCCTGTCGATGTCCGAATCAGACATCTTGGAGGATCTAGATGACACCGATCGGGTCCGAACCGATTTCTCCATCGGCTCCATAGGACTAGGGGACCGGCTCCGAATGGATTCGACTAGTATCGGTTCCGAGGGAGACCTCAAACAATTTCCCTCAGTGCCGAGGAGGGCTTCGGTGCCGAAGGGGAAGAGTCTGAGCCAGCAACCCTCATCGGCTCCAAAATCAGTGGAGCCAATGAAGGTGACCCGCCTCTCGATGCCCCAGTCCTCGGCTGCGAAACCAGTGGAGTCGAGACTGGAGGCATCGAGGCAGACCATTCCGCCCTCGGCTCCGAAGTCCATGGAGCCGATGGAGAAGCCTGCCTAGGTTTCTTGGCAGTCGGTTCCGACAGACTGGTCGGAGCCGATGCTTTTTTCTTTTTTGTAGGAGATGAAGAGGAAGATAAGGCCTCCTCGAAGGAGGGTTTAATCAGCCCTTTTAATATTAATTTATTCTTCCTCTCTTGGGGGACTCTAGAAGAAAAGGCGTGACACACGCTACAGGACTCCTGTAGGTGCTTGGCGCCTAAATAATATACGCACGAGGAGTGGTCGTCAGTTATGGACATTTTGTAACTACACCTCGCGCACTTTTTAAACCCGGAGGGTCTATGTTCTTTAGACATACTGACTAACAGGCACTAAAACAAGTTAAAGTAGCTGTTCAGCGATGAGATTTTACCACGAGGAAAAAAGTTTAAACCACTTTTGTTTTTGTTTTTTTTAAACGAAACAATACACAAAATACTAAATCCGGACAAAATTACTGAAAAGGAGGGCCAAGACCCTCTAACTTAAGCAGGTACTTGACCTCCTGAAAAAACAAAAGACACTAGATAAAGAATAGGGCAAGGCCCCTCTAACTTAAACGGGAAACCTTTCCCTTAACCAAAACACAATTTTTCTCAACAAAAGTTAGCAAAACACACTCGTACAACAACAATAGCTGTTAAAACAGCTTTTGGGGTAAGAATATCAAAATTCCTGACAGGAAACTTTGAAGAAAAAACAGTACTTAGCTCAGCCAAGTTTGAGACCACGTCCTAGCTTGTAAGCGGCAAACGAGATCTGGGGGATTAGTGGTGGTGCATCCTGGGATAAGAAATAGCTCAGCCAATAAGAGGCTTCGCTCTATAGCATAACGTGCCGAGTCGGAGCCGAGGGATCGGCTCCGAGCCCATCAGTACAGAATGTAGGCGAGATAGGATCACATAACATCCTTTGGTTGTAAGATGTATCACGTAGAAGGACTTTCTGAACATGGCGGCAATATGGTGGTCAAAGATGAGGTGGCTGTCAACCTGGGTTCCCAGATTACAGGACTGATTGCTGTCCAAAGGTACTTCTTAGAGCAATTACATCACCAGGACTGCTAAAGTAGGGCATTGGGGAGTGTTGTGGGTGGGAAAGTCCTGAAAATACATAAGCCTACAAACATACACACTTACAAACTCTTGTACATACAGTTATAAACACACACACACACACACACACACACACACACACACACACACACACACACACACACACACATACACACTTGCCAGACCTGAGAATAGAACCCTGCCTATCTAGTTATTTGTACCATAGTGTTACACAGTTATTGCCCATGCTACAGAGCTTACAGGGCTAACAAGTGCACAAAGGTACTTTTAAGGTGAATGACATCAGCAGGACTGCTAACGTTGGGCACTGAGATGTGTACACGGTGGGAAAGTCCTCAAAATACTTCAGGCTATAAACATACACACTTGCAAACTCTTGTACATAAACTTATACACGCACATATTTGCCAGACCTGAGAATAGAAGTCCTGCCCATCTAGTTATTTGTACTATAGTGTTACACAGTTATTGTACGCACTACAAGAGCTTATAGGGCTGACAAGTGCCCAAAGGTGTTTCTACGCTGAATGACCTAAAGAGGACTGCTAAAGAGGGGCACTGGGAAGTGTTGTGGGTGGGAAAGTCCTCAAAATACATCATCCTATAAACATGCACACACATATTTGTCAGAACTGGGAGTTAAACCCCTATTTCTCTAGTGATTTGTACCATACTGTTACATAGTTATTGCACATGCCACAGAGCTTATAGGGCTGGTGCTGTGCAAAGGAACTTCTAAGGGGGATGACACAGCAGGACTGCTAAATTGGGGCACTAGGAAGTGTACTGTGTGGGAATGGCCTAAGAGAGTTTCACCTGCAAACAATCACTCACACATACACACTCACACTCTCTTACATTTACCAGGAGGACTGAGATTAGAACCCCTACCTATCTAGTTATTTGTACTATAGTGTTACGCAGTTATTGCATGTGCTACAAATAGGGCTGACAGGTATCCAATGGTACTTCTAATGTGAATGACAGCAGCAGATCTTGTGAAGTAGGGCAATGGGAAGTGTACTGAGTGGGAACAGCATCCTAATACTTAGACCTACACACACACACACACACACACACACACACACACACACACACACACACACACACACACACACACACAGAGGCAGGTGATCTGATATTATCACCCACACCTCAGTAATATTATATAATGGAGGTCTCCTTCATGCTGGCACATGTAACTGGTAACAACTGGTATGCCACTGTCTGCAGCTGGACATCACTCTATGCCATTCAGGGTATCTGTGTGTGTGACTCATTCTGTGTGTGTCCCCCTGTGTCTCTCTCTCTCTCTATCACTGTCTGTCTCTCTCTTTCCCACATCTATACGTGTGTATGCTTGACATATTATCTGTTGCCCATATATATGTCTGTGTATCATGAGCAACAGATGCAGATATATCACATATGGGCTACCTACAGCTAGCTGAGGGTAATTCAGTCTGATGGGTGTGTGTAGGGACAGCTAAGGTGTGTATAGCTGTCTGTATGCAAATACATATATGCACAATACAGTCATATATTCCGATGTGGGTTCCAACATGGCCTGTGATTTTGTAAGCGTAGGAGCATGCCCAGTATGACCTTCTATAGTTAGAGTGGGACTCCATTCCAGAGATAGGTGTACTCTGGTCCGGGGTTTTGTGTGCAACAGCCATACCTCTTAAAAGTAGACAGAACTTTCCTAGGAGTACTGGGCTTGTTTTAGCAGACATTTTCTGACATATCTGAAGTCTGACACTGAAATGTACTATGTCATTACCTAGTGACAGACATCCTCAGATCATCACAGTGCTTTACCAGAGGGATACAAGATGTATGATGCACAGGCCAATATTATGAGCCTGACTATATACATTCCTGCCCAAAAAGCCCAGTTGAGAGGTATGGCTACAGCCGGTTGACTGATGAAGCTGTGTAAACAGTCCAGCAACTTGGTGATATACTGGCTGGGGATCTCTTGCTTGTGTGGCATTCTTCTTACCTAAAAAGTCATATCCTGGTGTGGGCATAACTCTCAACTGTACATATTTTGGCAGAATATTCAGTTGTTTGTCTAGAAGTTTCGTCCAGTCTACATAAACTTGTGTTTTTATGGCAAGTTAGTTGCATATAATTGAAGACTGACATTACAAAATAATAACAGACATTAGTGTCTCAGATTTCATAAACTTCAGAAAATTCCTGCTAATGCAAAGCCCTTTTCCTATCAACTTTCCCAGTATGTAAGGGCAATATTTACAACACGTGCCTATCATTGTGCCTTTGTCCCACTTTTATTCATGACCTTGTCCAGATGTCTTGCTGTCAGAGGTTGGGCGGTATGGGTGTGGATACAGAGTGCATTCCACTGTGCAGAAATGTCCATTATATATGTAGTATATTCCACATAGCACTGTGACTTCCAGGCATGTCAGTAGCAGAGCAGTACAGAGTAATGTGGTGAACCACTGACAGACAGTTGTGTATAGGTTGAAAAGTTGCTAGGACATTAGTAGGGTATTGGCCCTGAAGCCCTTATAACCCATGCAGATGAGAGTGTACCCCATGTTACATGTCAGCACACAGAGCCCCTGTCTAGCAGGGACACAAGTGGGATCACAGGACTGTATTTTGTGTTCCCCATGCAGTTATACAGGGAGCACATAACTAGGGGTATTGAGGCACTTGTCTTGCTGTTGACAGGGCGTGTATTCCACAGATGGGGTAGTGTGTGGTACACGTATCTGTCACATCAACAAGCCATACTGATATCACAGCCCAGGTTGATGCGCCTACAGGTTGATGGAGTGGGCCTTGAGTTCTAGATGTGCAACAGTCTCATCAAGGTAGGGTGTGGATTACTTTGCATGCCAGTCTAGGGTCACCTCAGCAGAGTCTGTATGGAACGGAGTAGAGGGACAGTGCTGTTAGCCGGTGTAGGGTAGGTGCTTGGGGTTTGGAGTAAGGCCTTAGTGTTTGCAAGACCCTGGTGTGTGGAGTCTACATGGTCTGTGGTGTGTAAGTTTGTGAAGTTTTCATGTAATTTTGCCTCTGAGGTCCATTGTTTAGGTTTTGCTTTGTTGCGGACCTCCACTTACATGGATGTATGTTGTGTATTTACAGGTGATATTTACTGACTCATTACACTGCATGGCACCTATGTTACTGCACAATCTGTTCTGTTGTGTGCATTCTCTATTTGTCTGGCCAGTGGTACCCCTTCCTCTTATGTGTGTCTCTATGTCCTTCTGTAGTCCAGTCACAGGCTTTGGCTGCTCTGTATTTATAATTCTGATTCACACACAGGGTTGTGGAATTCACACCTCTGAGTATACCTATTTATCAGGTTGTCCATCATTGCACCACTCCATTTGCTGTGGTCCTTAGACAGTTTGTATCGCTATATGTTATTATGAGGCTACATGTGGGCCTAGCTGTCATACCATCACAGAATGACATCTGCACAGGCCGAAATATGTCAGTCAGACAAAGGCCCATACATGGGGACAGGGTGTTAATACTGTTGTGCCAAACATAGACAGTTGGGAGACTGGTTTGGTAATTGCTTGTTTGCTCTTATGGATTTAACATCTGCTTCCCCACTGCCTGCCATTGCTGTTTTGACTTGATCCTTTCTTGTTTTGCAAATAGTTGGCAGGCAAATTCAATGTTAGGACAAGCAGAATAGATATACAAGGCATACTTGTGCTCCTTCTGTGACAACCTGTGTCATTCCATGGGTATGGCTGGTGGCCAGTGACATGTTGACAGTGCTGACACAGAAAGGTGGCAACCTTTTATACATTGGCAGTACACTGACCTTCAGGTACCTGCTGTCCTACTAGGTACCATACCTTCTGAGAGCCAGACATCTGGACAAAGCCATAAGTGATTGGGGGACAGAGGCCTAAATGTAGGGACCATTTTTAAGTATTGGCCTTACAAACCTAGAAAGGTGATTCAATAACAGGTTTTGCATTAACATGCATGTTTCCCCAGGGTATGAAGTCTGACACTACAATCTGTCATTATTTTCTGATCTTAGTCTTGTGTGATTTGTTAATGAATTGCCAGGCAACCACTATTTCATGTTATACAGACCACACTTATGATGCAAACCTCTAGACATTCTGCAATAAGTCTGTAGAGCTGAGCGGTATGGTAGGCACTGTGTAGGTTACTCCAAGCTGTGTACTGTCCATATGTGTGGCCCCCTGCTATGACCTGTACAGCTTTTCTGCATTAACAGATATTGACATCTGGACAGTGTATACAACTCTTACTGTAGGTGTAGCTGACATGCAGAATAATTGGCACTGCAGTTTTTGGAACATGGCCCTTTCAAAGACAGCACTGTACCTAGACCACTACAACACAACAGCCGGGACTTAGTGCTGGCCACATCCTGACAGTATTAACCACACATATACATAGCTCATTGACCCCTGCATATTGTGGACATGCAACAAGTTATCATGTTGGTTGGGACAGCCCTGGCAATGTGTGCCCTGCTGCTATTTCAATGCAAACATACATGTTACTGCATTTCTATGGGAATATGGGTGTGGAGGGCACACCTGTCAACTGTACACATTTCCATAGACTGTGCTGATATTGTGCTTTACATTTTGGTTTAATTTAGCATAGTATTGTGCCCTGTCTTGGAGACTAGAGGCATATCGCTAAAGATCACAGGTCAGATTGTAATAGCATACATTTGAGTTTCAGACTTCTTAACCCTTCAGAGTCTTACTGCAATTGCAAGACCTGCTGTGCTATCACTGTGTAAGTCTGTAGGGGGTATTCCATCATTGTCACCATTTATGGACCTTTGCCAGCCATTTCCTTATGGTTTTCTATGACTGACTTGCTAGGTGAGGCTGAGGGGTGAGTATGGGACCCCCACACTGCCATCCATGCCTGTGACCTATGACCCCCCAATTAGTTGCCCCCCCCCCCCACACACACATATACTGCAGTGGGATTTGTCACCTTGGGTAGTACTGCATAGCGTGGGGAGGCCAGTACTGGGTAGACATTTCCTGGTGTGCCACATAGCTGTCAGTTGTCTGCTGCTATCCGAGTAGGCCACCCCATTCCCTTGTAGGCATGCAGCAATACTATAGATATGCTACCAGAACATACTAATCCATTCATCTATTGTTAAGAAGACTGACTTACCTTGTGCCTGTGGAAGTTGTGAGGACAGTGCTTGAGGGCTGTCTATGTCATATGCATGCAGTACACTGCCTATACATGGTAAGATATAGGTAGTGTGATGAGTATGCAAGTCGGAGAGAGGTGTCAGTCCCTGGGTCCCTACAGTGTCAGTGTGTGTGCTATGGGTTGTCTCATTGCCAAGGCCAGGTCATACTGGGAAAACCTCCATCTGCCTACAAGAGCTAGCACAGGGGGTTCCTTTTCCGAGTCCCACTGTGCATGTGGGGACCTTGGCAATGGTAGGGAGGGTCTGTGTGGCCCTTCCCCGTGCTGTTCCTGCTGCAGCTGTTTCCACAGGATCACACTGTGTAGCATGGCACATACTATGAACATATGTGCACATGTGGCTGGAGAATACTGCAGGGCTCCACCAGATATGTCAAGGCAGTGGAACTGAGACTTGAGCATCCCAAACATATGCTCTATAATGATCCTGGTTTGTGCCTCATTATAGCATTCTTGAGTGGGTGGGTGTGCATTTCTCATGGGAGTCATCATCCACAGCTCTCAGTGCATAGCCGGCATCACCCACCAGATGGCCATATGGGATGTCCCCCCCTGGCAAATCCCTGGTACAGCTGTGAGGAATGCCAGATGTGGGAGTTGTGATAGCTTTCAGGACTGCCAGCACACACATTAATGATAATGCCCTGGGCATTGCTCACAACCTGGCAGTTGATGGAGTGAACGCCCTTGTGGTTTAAGTAGACTCTACCCTGTTCACCGGGTGGTGCTCTGATGTGGATGTGGGTGCAGTCTATGGCACCCAGTACCTCCAGGTAGTCTGCTACATGGTGGAAGAGGTGCACATTGCTGGTCCACTCCTCATAGGTGCTGGGGAAATAAATGTGCTCACTGGCATGTGGTAGCTTGGCATCCAGAAGCTGGTGGAGTACCCTGGATGCAGATGCCTGCGGACCTCCATGATGTCCCCAGTAGGTCCCCTCTGTTGGCTCTGGGTCTGTGGTGAGGCTAGCACAGCTTGCAGAGTTGCTGAAGTATGTCCCTGTCCACACTGTGGCACTCTACTATCTGCAGATCATGTAGCACCTGGTAAGTAACCCTGGGTCTGAACACTCTTCTCCTCCTCCTCAGTCTGGGGCGGTTGCCAGCATTATCCTCCTTGCTAACCTCAGCCTCTAGCACATACTGATGTATCAAAGTGATAGCAGCCCCTAATATTTTGCCGGTTAAAATCCCCCCCCCCCAAGTGTGTACACCAGCAGTGCAGAGTTTGTGGGAAAAAACAGACTGAAAGGTGTTTGCACAGTTTATACTATTGTGCTGCAGATGGTGCTTATATGATTAGCTGGCTATGATAAGTTCCACCTGCCTGCTATATTATTTGTACTTGATTTCTTTTATTCTGTTATTTCCCTTTTTTTCCTTCCCATTTATGCCTTTAAGCCCCAAGATGCTCTGTGCAAACCTGGTGCCCAAATGTAAACATGTCTGCTATTTCTGTTTTTTCTTTTGTTTTGTTTTAGACCCAGTGGACTGTGTGCAAACCCATTTATCTAAAGTAAACACTTTGAAGCAACCTCCCCTGGATGCAAACACACTCTTCATTTCATGGAATAAGTCAATGCAGCCTCAGGCACACCCCCTTGCTTAGCTGTGCTTAGCTAAGCTCCAATGGGAGCCGTGGAGCTCCAATGTGCTTACACCAAGCATGACACACCCCGTTTTCATGTCAACTTCTTCTCCTGCTTACACCACTGGCTTATTCCTCCTACACAGTAGGTGCAGCCAGGGAATGGTCTTCCATTTAGTGATTCAGTAAAATTTGCCCATTTG
>NC_056731.1:257951265-257986265 GCF_019279795.1 Protopterus annectens | reverse complement strand
GAATCACCAAAATCCACAGCCACAGTACCCAAATCTCCAAAAAAATGTAGTTGAAAGCAGTAGGTTAAAAACAGCACATTTATTGGTACGTAATCTGAATCACACCAAACAGCAGCAAACTATAAACCAAGCGCTTTCGCTCGGTTATTACCGAGCTTCTTCAAGGTTAAAAAATCTGTTATGTAGTCAGCCATGTTAAATACTAAATGCAACATCACATGACATACCCCCCCATGTGATCCATACCTAATCAGTTTCTTAAAAATACAGTGTGTGTAACCTTGAAGAAGCTCGGTAATAACCGAGCGAAAGCGCTTGGTTTATAGTTTGCTGCTGTTTGGTGTGATTCAGATTACGTACCAATAAATGTGCTGTTTTTAACCTACTGCTTTCAACTACATTTTTTTGGAGATTTGGGTACTGTGGATGTGGATTTTGGTGATTCTTGGTCTTGTGTTCACATTTATTGACATTCGGAGTTTATTTTTTCCATGGCTGAAGGAACCAATTCTACCAACTTTATGGAGAACCCAGCGATACTGAGAGAAGATACTGACAACGCTCTGGTGACCCACGCTGAAATTACACAGGTTTTGAACCTGTTAACTGAACTTACTAAACAACTGAAAGAAAAAAATGCTGAACAGAGTTTTGGGTTGCCTGGCAACCAGTTGCAACTTTCTGACAAGTGCAATAGGGTCACTTCTTCTTCACCAACTGCTACAAATGGCAGGGCGGATGACGTCAGTTCCAGTAACCATTTACGAGACAAATCACAACGTGGTACGTCGTCCACTAAAAATGTTGCCAGTGGTAAACTCAGAAGAGACGACAATATAAGGGACACAAATAATGATTTTAACTTTGGAGCATGGACTGAAAAGCAGTTTCATTTTCAGCAAGGTACTGTAGACTCCAATTTTAACAGAAACATTGAGAATAATTTTAACTTGTTTAGAGACAAGTTATATGCGCTTAAAAACAACCAGTTGGAGATAGACTACTTAAATGAATGCATACAGGTTAACAGGGTTCCCAAAGGTCTCCGTTTATTCAAATTTCCTAACTGTGTGCACCCAGGGACTGAATTGTATGACAAGTTATGTGACATTTTTAACAACGCGGGTATAGATATGTTGAAACTAATAATTGTGGAGTATCAATCCAAGGCTGAACTTTTATTGAAGGAGCTGACTGCTCTTAACCAAAATGTTTCTAATGATGTGGATTTTGGAAGTGTTAAAAGAAGCTATGACAATGTTTTTTATGAGGTTGACCAACACTGCTTAAAAGTTTTAAATAGGAAAATTAAGAAACTTGACAGGGATATGCACGAATACCAGGAAGGCTTAGCCTACCCTATTTACAGAAATGGTGGTTGGAAGAACAACTATGACACTGTGTTTGTGGAAGGGGATAACATGGTGGAACGTAATAACAAGGGTGTTAGGGCTGACAATGAACCACCCAGGAGGAGTGAAAGAATTGCTGAGAGGGGCAGGAAACAGTCCTACCAGGATTTTCAGCACCCTCCCAACAGGGGAGTGAGGGGGATGGGACATCTGAAATAAGGGTGGAATCGTATACAGAAATAGAACCACTTGGTAATGTTTTACCATTAACAATGGAAGAGGCCCCTACCAAGAAAATTATTTTCAGAAAAGATAATTTTACAATTTACAACTTGACTGATTGCTTGCTCACGGACGACCATTTTACTTTATTTTCAAAAGGTTTTACCTTTGTCCCATCCAGTCCCTTTGACACCACTAACACACTGATAGATTTTAAATTGTTTATTAGGCAGCTAAACCTTTCAATATTTTTTAAGGGTCAACCTAATACCCACTCAGACCTTACCAGAACCAGCACCTTTAACCCCCCCACACACCCATCTCTTAAGATATTTGAGGAAATGGTAGAAAGAGAAATTAGAACAGCTGGTAAAAACAGGAAAAATAAGTGCTCATTGAACCTCAGTATCAAAGAATTCCAGTTGATTGAGAATTTAAAGCAGGAAAAATGCCGGGTTATGAAACCTGACAAAGGAGGGGGTGTGGTGCTAATGTACCAGTTAGATTACGATTTCATCCTACAGGGAATGTTGCAGGATGTTGAACAATATGAACTGGTGTCCCTTAATGAAATTAATTTAGCTTATGCCAAAATTAGTTACTACTTATACGATCACCTCTTGCAAGGCACTATTAATGAGCAGCTATACAACTACTTTCATGTTATGAAACCAAGGGTACCAATAATATTTGGTATTTTGAAAACACATAAAGGCCTAGCCCCTCTAAGATTCAGGCCCATTGTTTCTGGGGCAGGCAGTATTACGGAGCCCTTAGCAAAATTTATAGATCATATAGCCAAAAGAGTCCTAACACCAATTACACATATTTGCAAAGACTCCTGGCATTTCTTAAAAGTTATCAACCGACAGATGTTTAGTCCAGAGTTATACATGGTAACCATAGATATCATAGACCTATTTCCAAGTATCCCTCACATAGTAGGACTTGAATGGTTTAGGCAAACCCTTACGCTTGATGGCACGTTGGCTAGCAACGTTACCAATTTAGTGGTGGACTTAATGGACACAGTTTTGACAAACAAATTCATTTACTTTAATGGAGAGTTTTTTCTCCAAAAGAAAGGCGTGGCGATGGGAGCATGTTGTGCTTCATTATATGCCAATTGTGTACTCTACCATTGGGAGCAGGAATTTGTGTTCAATACACCATGGAAAAAGTTCATTACACATTATACCAGATATTTAGACGATATTTGCCTACTATGGAATGGCTCCATTTATGACCTGAATGAGTTTTTGGAACACATCAATGGATGTACTGATTTTCTTAGATTTACTCATAAAATTGACCAAGATGTTTTACATTATTTGGATGTAACATTAATTAAGGACTACGCAAACAGCTGTTTTCATTCCAAACGTTTTAGGAAGACTACCTTTTCTAACGCATACCTTCATTTTTGTAGTGGGCACCCTTTTTACCAGAAAAAAGGGATCGTTAAGGGCCAAATGATTGGAGCCTCGAGAATGTGTAGCACTTTTGAATATTTTTTGGAGGAAGCCAACACACTCCGTGGCTTATTTATAGAAAAAGGATACCCAGTCAACTTGATTGATGGAGTGGCTCAGGAAGTTACTGATAACAGGGAATCCAGGTATTACCCTTTACTAGGTACCGGGACAGCCGGTATGGAGTTGGTGATAGACAACAACACCTCCAAATTTAAGAATAGTTTTGCATATACATATTCTTCAGACTCTCAGGTAATAGAACAAGTCATCTTAAAGTATTGGCCCATTATTTCAGTGAATGAAGATATAAAACATCTTATCCCTTTAGTGCCAGGTTTTGTTAGAAAAAGAGGAATGAATTTGAAAGAACTTTTTGAGAAAAATAAGGCTGTTGAGAATGAGTCCACTAGAATGAAGAAGGGTACCCATAGATGTGGTTCATGTAACCAATGTGCCTTCATGTTGAACAAAGATGTTATTTCTATCCCTTCCAGAAATTTTAGATATAAGTTTAAACAATACTTTAATTGTGCCACCAAAGGAGTGGTATACCTGGGAATCTGCCTACATTGTCATAGTTTTTATGTAGGCAAGACAGAAAGACAATTTAGAAAAAGAGTTTATGAACACCAATATGATATCAGTAAGGGTAAAGTGACCAATGCCTTTTTTAAGCATTCACAATTATGTGAAAGCATGCAAATTAAGTTTACAATTCTAGAACAAGTGACACCCGACCCAGGGGGAGGGAACTGGGAAGCCAGGTTGGAATATCGGGAATTGTTTTGGCAGCTCAGACTGGACGCAATTAGATCACCGGGCATGAATGACGCCTTGAATATAAACAGCGTGCTCAAATTAAGAAGGGCACGATTATAATAGGGGTTCTTGTAGACTGTTTAGATTTCCCCATTAAACATACTGGTATTGGTTGTACTTGCAGTTCAGCCGAATGCCTTAGTTTGGTTACCTTGTGCTGTACTGGTAATGAAGATGTTACATTTATTTATTTTCATGGTTTAGTTCAATATTTATTATTGTCATGTTTATTTATTTATTTCATCACTATTCACTTTATTATTTTATTATTTTTTATGTGTTTTTACATGTGTCAATATATTACATATTTGCATTTCTGGCATCACTAAATTTAAAGTTGAGTTTGATTTTTGGATTGGAATATATATTTAACATTCAATGAAAGTTTACACACACTGTATTTTTAAGAAACTGATTAGGTATGGATCACATGGGGGGGCGGGTATGTCATGTGATGTTGCATTTAGTATTTAAAATGGCTGACTACATAACAGATTTTTTAACCTTGAAGAAGCTCGGTAATAACCGAGCGAAAGCGCTTGGTTTATAGTTTGCTGCTGTTTGGTGTGATTCAGATTACGTACCAATAAATGTGCTGTTTTTAACCTACTGCTTTCAACTACATTTTTTTGGAGATTTGGGTACTGTGGCTGTGGATTTTGGTGATTCTAGGTGAGAAATAGTAACAGGGTGTAGGTGAAAGTATAAGGAGAAGAGGGCTGAAGGGGCAACAGGAGTAACAGCCTACAGAACCTCAAACATTTCCACTGACAGATGGTGGGGCAGTGGAGGACCCCACTGTTGAGGGGGTTAGGGACATGTGGTGGTGCTGTGGTCTGTATCAGCTGGGACAGCATGTCTTCAACACACTGAAGCAAAGTCTCAGCTAACTGAATCCACTGCTTAACTACCTCTTCCAGCATGTCATCAGCCAAGTCCAGAAGACTCCATTCTATGAGGCTTGCCAGGCTACCATGTGCCATGGTGCCTGCAAGATCAGTGCCACCTCCCCGACCTTGGAACAACATCCCCAAATGGGCAGAGTGTGAGTGCTCCTTAACCTGGGAGGAACATGCCTAGGTTACTCCAAGAGATTTTGACCCTGTAAAAAAGTGAACATAAATTGGAGAGAAATAATATAACAAAGGACAATGGAATGTATAATTAAAATAACAAAATCAGAGGAAAAAATGGGGGAAGACAAAAGAAAAAATACACTGAATATACAGTATTCACATTGTGTTACATAGTTCTCAATTTCTTACTTGAAAATATTTTTATTTCTATAAATAATTATTGAAGTAAAGCAGAATGGATGGGAAGTGCTTATGTAGATTAACTGTATGAAAAGTGCTTATACAGAGTTTGGTGTGAAATTTTATGGGAAGAGTTTATGCTTACTTGGCAGGACAGTGTTTGCTGTCATATAATGGTAGGGTTTACACGTTGCTATACAAACTTAATGATTGTATTTGTGCCTGCTATGAGTTTGTTTGCAATATTGTAGTAGGGTCACCCTTTATAAATATTTCCATCTTATAAAATCAGTTAAGCATAGAAATACTGCAGTTATATTCTGATATATAACACTCTTGCTTGCAGTAATGCACAGAATGCAATCTGTCCCTTCATTTATTTCCATCTAGCAGTAATTTCTTCATTTCCACTAAAAAAGCACTTAAAGACAGAAATAATGCACTTTTTTACTGCTTGAAATAGTATACTGAATGCAATCTATCCCTTCAGTTACTATCAATAATATCTTTATATACACTAATAAAATCACTTAAAGACAGAAATGTCACACGTATATACTACCATACCCTTCACTCTTGCTTGCAGTATTGTACTGAGTGCACTCTAGTGTTTTAGTTATTATATGATTCATTCAAAATTTATTTTCCCTATATATATATATATATATATATATATATATATATATATATATATGAAATCAGTTAAACACACACAGTACTATTTATTACTTTATTCAGGGTTACCAGTGGACTCAACTAGTCTTTCTAAACACCTCTCCTGTTGTCTTCTGTGCTCTGTTACAGGACAGCTTTGTTTCAGCTGTAAAGAGAGGATATAAGAAAATATGTGTTTACCTGTATTTCACTTCCACCACTGTCAAGCCTTAAAACAGCTAAACTGGCTAGAGCTTAACATCTACATAACATACTCTCAGATTGTTATAGCATGCAAACTGATATATTATTCTGCAAAATGCCCTGCATTAAAAAAAAAAAAAAAACATATTGTTGCTCTACACCACCACAAAGGACCTTTGTTATGGTGATAAATTCTAGCACTACTAAAGCAAATAATGCATTCCATGTGGGACTTATTATACTCCTGTTAGATCACCAAACTTTGGAACAAAATCCCTACACAAGTGAAAATGACTAACAAGCTCCCAAGCCATAAAATCCAGCTCAAACAATACCTTAATCATGCTTATGTTCATCACCAGGCAGAGACCTCTAGTGCATCACAAATCTCTTATTGCTTATCACTAACTTTCTGTCCTCACCTTGGAAGACACCAACATTTGTGCAGTCATGGACACCTAGTTCAAGGCTGTGGAGAGCATCCTAGCCATACAAATTTACACCTCCTTCCACACATATGGACCACAAATTGAAGGCATGAAAACTAAAGTAGGCAGTGTATCAATATTCATTAAAGATAAATACACCTCCAGATTGGTTAAACAGTATGATTCCCTGGAGATACTTCAGGTACAATTGACTGTTGGTATGGCACCTATTCAAGTCATTGCCAGCTATAGAACTCCCTCCATGATTCAGGACACCCATTCTGCCTATTTGGATCTAATTGAGTCTATCAAGATACATCTGAGCACCATGGTTTCAGGCGACTTTAACTATCCATCCATTGACTGGGTAAATTACTCATGGTCAAACTCACTTGGCCAAAGGTTCCTTCACTTTGTTAACTGCAATGTCCTGGACCAGCTGGTTGAAACCCCCAGAAGGGGTGCCAACATCCTGGATCTGGTGCTTACCAATATGGGAGACCACTGTAGCACCCCACTGTGAGGTCTTAGCTGGTGAGATCTGACCAGAAATCAGTCTCATCAGAAGTAACAATCACACCTGACCCCCCCCCCCCCCCAAGCAGCAACAAAACTAAAAAACTTCTCCAAAGTAGATTAGAACCTCTTACGGGATGGTAGAAGTAGCTTCACTGCACCCCCCCCCAATGGAATTGGCAACTATGCCAAGTTCTCCACCAATGCTTTATACATACACCTATATAACTGTATTGATTTGTCCATACCTAATAGGACCAAAACAAGCTCCTCAAGGAAGAGCAAACCTGCCTGGTTGACAACTGCCATTAACAGGCTTTACAGTAAGAGGAAGAACTTGCTGTCTAAGAATAAGAGGGAGTGAGCTCTAAACTGGAAACACTTCCTCCTCAGCTTAAACAAGGAAATAAGACTTATTGTGAAGTCCTCCAAAGCAAACTAGGAAAGGCCCAGATTTGTGCCGAGCTGGTAGTTAATGATACCACATATACTGAGCCTGTGGACATAGCTAACCTGTTGTCTAACAGGTTCTGTGAAAACTTCACTTCCCTGTCCACCACAAGTACCCCATGACATCCCTAGCACCTACCCCTACCTTGTATCTCTAAAGAGCAGGTCGAAAAAAGCCCTCTTTAAGGCCAAAAACACAGCATCTATGGGACCTGATAACATCCCAGGCTGCATCCTACATGGGCTCCAACAAGAATTAGCAACACCATGGGGGTATTCTTTTCAATCATAGTCTAAGCACCAGCTTTGTCCCAGATGAATGGAAAATGGCCATGTACCCACAAGACATATACAGCAACTGGAAAGGCCACAGAAATACTTCACAAAGAGGATTACTGGCCTCAAACAGATGCCTTACACAGACCGTCTCAAAAAACAACAGCATATCGCCTACTCAGGAGTGATCTCTGCCTAACATACAAAGCTATGTCAAACACAGAGCTGTTGGACATGCTCCACTTAAAGAAATCCCATTCCCTCCGAGCTACATGCTCTAGGGACCTTGTCACCACAATAAACAGAACATGCTGAAGGGATAGATTCCTGTCCCATGAGACTTCCCATACTCTGGAACAAACTAACTATCTATATCAGACAAAGATCCTCATTAGGACTCTTCAAGAAAAATCTTGATAATTGGATGGGAAATAGGAAGTTCACCCCAGGGATCACTTCTGTGGCTCTGCTTGACATGGGCACAGGTAAATAATTTTCTTGGGTGGCAAAAGCCAGGGTACCTTTTTGGCTAGGCTTATATAGCCCTAGGGGCAATAACCTAGTACCTACCTATGAACCTATGAACATCATTCCCTTGCACAAAGGTGGTGCTTCCACTGACCCTGGGAACTATAGACTTATTAGCCTGATTAGCCTTATCTCTAAGGCCATGGAGTGAATCATCATGGGCCTTATTAATAAAGATATAGATAATCTCCAAACACTTGACCTTACTCAGTTTGGATTTGTCAAAGGAAGATTGTGCCTATTAAACCTGGTGGACTTCTTCAAGACAGTCACCAAAGCCCTGGATGAGGGGAAAGCTGTGCATACAGCCTTCCTAGACTTGTTCAAGGGTTTTGACACTATCCCTCACTCAGGCATCATCGACAAACTCACCCAATTAGGTATCATCCCTCATATCATTAGCTGTATCACTAACTGTCTCACTGATAGAACCCATATAGTCATAAAAGGGGAATCCACCTCCAATAGCAGACCTGTAACTAGTGGTGTTCCACAGGGATCAGTCCTGGGACTTCTACTGTTTGGAATATATTTGTCTGAAGTAGAAGCAAAACCTAAAGATCTGTGGCTGACAAAATTTGCTGATGACTGCAAACTGGGAGTGGTCATAGATACTCCAAATGATGCCAACATCTTACAAATGACTGGTGTCAAAGTCATGGCCTCAAACTCAATGCAAAAAATTTATTATCTTCTCTTTTGGTAAGAGTGATGTTCCTGCGAACTGCCACATCAATAGCAACACCCTAAGTATGCACTCAGTGGTGAGAGACCTAGGCACACAGGTTGACAGCAATCTTACCTTTGATCACCATGTCTCCACAGTGGTAAGAAGGGCATCTATATTGCTCATCTCATAAGTAAGGGCATTGCCTTCAAAAAAAGAACTATAACCTCCCTGTACTCTTCCCTCATCAGGCCAATAACTGAGCACAATGCCTGCCTCTTTTGGTATGTACCTTTCCAAGCATCTACAGCAATTGGAGAAACCACAAAGGTTCCTCACAAGGAAAATTCAAGGTATTCAGCATCTGTCCTATGTTGATTGCCTGAAATTGCTGTCACTTTATTCTGTTTCATACAGACTACTCAGAGGTGATCTTTGTCTTGTATATATAAGGCAATCTCTGACCCTGGTTTATTGGAAATGCTGCATATCTGCAAGTCAAATGGCACATGGGTTACTAGATCTGAAGACCTAAACCTGGTATGTGACATTAAAAGAACCTGCTGGAGGGATAGATTTGTCTCCCAGAGGTTACTACACATTTGGAACAGACTCCTACTTCATGTCAAACAGAGCACTTCATTGTCCCTTTTTAAACGCAATCTGGACAATTGGCTGGGTAACCGTAAATTCACCCCTGGGGTTCCACCTGTGTGCCTCTTGGACACAGTCATTGGGTGCTGATCATGGAAACAAGGATAGACCTTGGCTAGGCTTGTAAGGGCCCTAGGGCATTAGCCTTATAACTTCCTATAATCCTATGATCCTTCATTTGAATGATTACACCCCTAATAACTTTACCCCTCCCCTTAAGCAACACTTCTCATCTTGCTCTTTTTCTAACTGCCCCCTTCCACTGCTCTACCCCTCTCATGCATCTCCTGTATTCCTAAGTTGTAAACCTTCTAGAGATACCAATTTGGAACAGGCAGCTTAAATAGAACTAATCCTATACCATGGTCTCTCAGTCATATGCTGTTGCCACTACCCTCCCATATAATACTCACATCTCCCCCTCTTCTCCTGCATAATTTTATTACTTACTTCATTACATTTCTTTAACTCCTTGCAAACCTTTCTTTACTGAAATGTAAGAACATTAAATTTGTTTACAACGATATTTTCTATTGAACAGTATCAATCCTTTTACTTCCTGCAAGATTTTAGAGCTACAATAAGTATATAAACTTATCATCGTTTATGTAAATGCATGTCTTGTAATTATGTTTATTTTTTTCCAAAATATGTAACTGTTGTTTTTTTTCTGAGAATTGTCTGAAAGTCACTTGTTAATATAAATGTACTATGATGGAGCTTTTCTCTTCAGGCTTCTGCTGCAGATGGGCTCTGTCCAGTCGGACTTTTCCAGTCAACAAAGACAAATTAATAAATAAATTAATAAATATTTTTTTCATTAACTTGCAAGTATACAATTATTATTTTTAAGTCAATGCATTTATTAAAGTATTTGCTTACCATATATTTTTTTCAAACATATATTAGTATCTGAATTCTCATACTTTGCTCATCTTCCCTTTACCATCACTTATAAACACAAGTACATTTTTGGTGGAATCTATTTTTTAAATATGCCTTGCACGTTAACAGTCTCTGAATTTTGTTCAAGTAGAAGTTGCAGACACACATACAGAGTAATGTAACAAGATTTGGATGCTTTTATTTCCTAAGCTGTTCAAAAGAGTGTTCTTTCATAGTTTTCTTCCTTAACAATTCTAAGCACATAAGGTGATGATTTAAACATGTATGCAGATGTAATAGAGAGTTAATAATATTAGTTATTTCTCTCTAAAGCATGTGCTGGACATTTACTTCTCACTGCAGCACCCCCCTGCCCTCCCCAACTTCCAATCTCACTAGGGTGTGGTACCTGACTGACTTCAGCCATCTTATAAATGCAGTTACCATTCTGAAAAAAAAAATTTTTTATACAGCTACTATATTACTGAATATTTTCTGTTATACACAAACTGTCTTCATGTAATTTAACTACCACCTAAGTTAATGCAATATCACAAGAACATATGGAAATGCAAACCTTTTTTTTTTTCTTTTTTGTGTAAATAGACGGACAAGTACATGTAAATGTATTCATGCAGATTTATTCCTGTGTTTTCCAGACATCTGTATGCAGATTATTATTTTAATTGTGCTTATGTTTCATTTGTGTTTATACAGACATAACAGGAATGACCTTATTTAGGCGTAACTTACACAACTGGATGGGAGGACATAAATTTATCCTGAGGGAGGGGTGTGTCACCTATGTCTCTCTTGGATAACGGCAGTCTGTGCTGATCATAGACTTGTGCTGCCAATATAGACCACAGAAATTGGTAAATAAGGGAACAAGGGTATAACATGGCTAGGCTTATAATGGCCCTAGGGCCAATAGCTTAGTATCCTCCTATGAACCTATGAAGCTATTTATATTACCACTTAACATTCATGTTTCTATTCAGATGCAGTTGTGTATACAGATATGTTTATGCTTTCTTCTGGATTACTGTAAGAACATTAAAGACACATTCTGCAGATACATATATTTTATCAAATACCTTGAGTTTATGTTACCTTTTTTAAACCTATGCTTAACCTATGATAAATATAAATCCATCCAACCACAACCCCTTTTCCCATTTTTGTACACCAAAAATAACTCTATACTTACTCTAGGACTCTGGACTACTTGCTTCTATCTGGTTGACCCACCCAGCTAGCTAGTCTGGCCCGTGCTTCATTAGGTCATCATATCTGTGATGGGATTGCTGGACAGAGTGGGTTATCCCTGTCAAAATTTCCAGGAATTCACCCAACTCCTGCCAGATATTGATTTTTTCCAATCTCTAGTGCATACCTTGTGTATTTCCAAATATGACTCCATCTGAAGGTAGAGCATGATTTTGGTCTCCTACCAGCTTGGAGTGCAGCTTTCTGCCTTATCAGGTGTTGCCATGATTAGAAGAGCCTGAACTAGAATGGAGAACGTATGAGCAGACCTGTGGCTCACAGGTATAGAGCCACTCCCTCTGGGGTGTGACAGTACATTAACCAAACCCAGTTAACCAGCAGACCATTAGAGCACGTACTGTTATTACTGACAAGTTTGGTTCAACCAAAAGTGCTTTGTCACATACATTTTTTAAAGGAATACATTTTAATTCCATTTATATGGTGCTGAAAAAAAAAACAATATAAAATAAATATTTCTATTTTTAATACTTATAAGTGCCACTGTTGCTGTACCTTGCCTTATCTATCTTTTTGGAAGTATTACACCTGAATGCTATTCACTCCTTTATTGCAGCAACAGGAATATTTTTTGTATATTTTGTGTGGGGGGTGCATAAATACATATACTCTCTTGTGTGATAAAATGTGCCAGATGAGGTAATATGGGCAGACCTATTGCATTGTATGGTTGTGCAAAACTGTAATATATATGGATCCATTTTTGTTTTTTTCTGACTATATCCAAATTTGAGCAGATCTGTGTGTTCTTGCTGCATGCTGGAGCTTGATGAGGACTGCTGTTGACTCTGCTGCTGTCCGCGGTATGTTCAGGTTAACCTGAGGGCACATTCATGAATAGCTGAGGGCAAGATATGTCCATGGGCAGCCATATACATTTACATATTACTGCAATTTATAGAGGTAAATGGCCTAATGTGCATATTAAACATGTCAATGGATGTGAATTGTCATGAAAAAGTTGAATACGGCCATATTTACTTGCTTTTACTCCAGTTAGGATGCAAATGTGTTAGGAAACAGTAGACTTTTAAAAGAAAGGAAATAATAAAATATCAATTTAATATGAAACTTAAAATTATGTAAAATTACTGAGTTATGTTTAAGAAATGTTTATTTTACTAATATGGATATATAATCATGACTATTAATAAATACTGTACAGCTGTCATTTGTAACTGGGAAATCATTGCAGCAGCAGTGGAAATGATTAGTGATCACTGAGGAAAATCATTTACATTGGTATAATTTACTGATTGTACATACATGGTAGAAATTCAGTGATTTAACTGTGACATACTGCAGTGGTGATGATACTTTGTTGTGAACAGGTGCATTGTCTTGCAAAAAGAGAACTCTTTTGCTTAGCTTCCCTCCACTTTTTCTTCCAATGCCTCCTTTAATTGGCACAGCAAGTTACATTAGTATTCTGCATTAACTGTTTGGCTCCTTGGAAGATAGTCAGATCAGCGTCTTCAGGATCACCTGCATCAAGTAGGTCATGATATCGGACTGACTCACCATTCTGCTCTCATGACAGCCCCTCTTCAAAATGACTTGCACCATCACCTAGTCTAGCTTTAGGAGATGAATGTGACTCATTTGATCTTGAGATATTGTGAATCATGTCTGACAATTCTGTTACTAAAACTTTGACCTTCAGAAACACAGGTGGATGTTTAACCCAAAGGGGAATAAGTTATGAATAAACAGTAAAAGGTGGTGGTGGCTAGGATACTCTATAACTGTATTCATTTCATCCCTGTAATGGTACTTCTGAAAACCTCAGGGTACCGTGGAAAGACAACTGTATGACATAACATGAGATTGCAGTCATTAACACCAATGCAGTATGCATTAACATTCCTACAGCTGGTAGTTACCTACAACTTAAAAGTAATAATGCACATGTGACTCATCATTCACAGAAACATTTTCACTCTGAGAAAATGTTAAAGGCTTTCTCAGCACAGATCTCATAAACCAATCTCTCATATCTGGGCATTTAGACATTTAGACATCTTTTGGGCCTGATTCTTTAAAGAAAACATTCCTGTTTCTAATGTTTACTTGCAGATAAAGACCTTGAATCAGATATAATATAAACTATTCTAAATGATCAGTCACAACATCTGGGACAATAATTTTCGGTGAAAGACTAAAATGGGGCAAATTTTGATCAGCATTTAATTCATACAGTTCCTTTTTCCTGTAAAATATTTTTTGTAAGATCTGCTGCAGCAGAACTACTGTTTATGCTGATACTCCTACAAGTATTCTACAAAACATGTCTTACTTACATACTAACAAGGAGTATGAATTACTAAGGGAGACTTTGGACATCTACCTGTCTACAAATGTGCCTGCATATAGGCTTAACGTTGCAGTGTACATGTTTGCATTCTTGAATTGAAAGGTATCAGTCCACATTTTCAGGACAGGCACAACTTTTAATAAGATCTTGCACATCTTGGACCATTTGTTCTACTTGTTGGTTACTCTGTGGTTTACTAGGCTGAAAGACAGTGCACTTAATTTCTGACCATTTCACAAAATTACAGAACTGTTGACTGAGAAATTGTGGACCTTTGCTAAATATTACCTCATTAGAAGTACTGTGTATATTGACAAATTCAACTTTAGTGCTGTAACAACAGTTTGACTTATGGTTTCACTCAGCTGCACAACTTCCAGAAATTTGGAATAGTAATTTCCATGTAGAATAATGTGTATCTTTGTACTGTAATTGCTCTCCTTACACTTTCTTCAAAGGAAGAGTCAGAATTTCACATATGCTTGTATAGTGGTTCCTCAGAAATCACTTGCTAGTTCATGTTACATCAAATGAGTGATTACTTGAGAATTCTGTGTACTGCTTTGGAGAATCTCTCCTTTCTCCGATGTTTTGTGGTTGTGGGGTTGGTATATATAAGATATGGGGTATGAGGACTTGCCCTTTACAGAAACTGTTTTTAATCTGTACCATTTGATCAAATGACTGACAGATTTTAATCATCAGTTATGATCACATATTTTTTGAATAATCATATTCTGAGCTTACATAGTAGAAGATTCCATGCATATCATTTTGCATGTCTTGAGTTTGACTACTCTATATATTACCAGCACTGCATTTCTGCACAATTGGTTAAATTTATGCAGATATGCTCAACTAATAAAAAATATTACAAACGTATCCTTTATAATAAGTGATATCCACAAGCCACTCATGTATTTTATTAAACATAGCCTTACATAGCTGACTTGGAATTTTTTAACTTACAATTTGTTCACTCAATTAACTCTGCTGGACTAAGCCCAGGTAACATGGAAAAAATAAATTATCTTAAACTATGCACATAAAGTGGAGAATTGAATTAAAAAGTTCTAAAAAATAGTAAGTAAAATAAGTAAACATTGCAAACATATAACCTAAGGCAAAACTGGTGTATACAACTCATTACCTATAACTTATCGTATACAAAATGCACATATATCTACTTGTGAACATACACTTCTACAGCAAGGAAAAAAGCATATAAAATGGAGTTCAGAAGTAATTTGCAATTTAGACATTAAGCAGATTCACTTCAACATTAATTTGCATAGTAAACCCAATATATCTGTGTGTATATATATATATATATATATATATATATATATATATATATGGGTTCACTTTATAATCTCGAAATGGTGAAATACCGAATTTCAGAATATCGAGATTATAAAGCCGAAACACCACAATACCGAATGCCCATAATCGCGAAATTCAAAATCCCAACACTTACATACACACACTCACATACACACAACTGCCCCCCACACACAAACAAAACTAACCTACACTAGAAACAAGCAGGGGGGCTTAGCCCCCCTGCACCCCCAACCCCCCCTACTTATATATTCTAACTCTGAGACCGCACAATCACATACACAAAGGCAACTCACACCCACACATTTCACAGCCCCTTGCACACACACATCAAAACCAAAACACACACTAAAATACACTACAGCACATAACCTACACACTCATACAAACTTACCTGCACTTACATCCATTCATACACCGCAACACCAGAAACTCCGAACTTTGGGATTTCGAATTTCGCCCTTCTGGTGTTTCGCGATTCCGAGCATTCGGTATTATAATCTCGGTAAACTGAAATTCGGTATTTCAGTTTTACAAGATTCTAAAGGGGAACCCATATATATATATATATATATATATATATATATATATATACATATACAGTGTATGGTGGAGTCATATGGTTAAATTTAAAATAAATACATTATTACAAAATGTTAGGGGAAGAATGAGAAGAAATCATAAGAATCTAAAAGTAAACAAGGAGGAGATAAACTACTTAGACAAGAGGTAAATATATAGGGAGTATGATAAATGAGTGGACAATAAAGGAAAGTTAATATAAATGTATAAAGTGGTGAAAAGAAAGTGATGAAGAGTTTAAAGAATACTAAGCTGTATAGACAATGCTAGTTAATTGCAGCTGCATGTTAAGTAAACACGTACTACAAAGCTAGCAAGATTTATTTATGTCAGATCACATTTCTGGCACATAAATATGGTTCTGTAGTGTGCTTTAAACCATTTTAAAGGTGATAGGATTATTATTTTTATTTATTTATTTTTTGTTTCATGTCATGAGGTATAGAGTGCTATTCATTTGCTAGGAATCAGCTTGGTATGTTGTCTCCAGTTTTGCTTTCAGTTTTTTGTTTATGGACTAGATATTTGGTATTGGAACTGAGTACTATATTGATGATGTACCACTGTAGCAATGAGCTAGGGACTAGGAAGCATTTTTCACATATTAGTTTATGTGCAAAGGTGAGAGAAATAAGTTTAACTTTGTAATTAAATGACATCCAACAGTGGTTTGAACAATATACAATTGTTGCTGCTAGTGCTCACATTTGTTTAGAAGTGCTTCTAGTTGTTCTCAACACAATTGCTGACTTTTTACACTATCTCCTTCCTGTCTGTGAGATTGAGGTCAATAATGCTTATTATAGTAGAATCTTTGTCTTGGTTAATTTTACTTCAGTATCTGTTGAACTTAATTTTTGCTTTTTAGAGTCAACAAAGGCGTACATTTTAAAAAAGTCTTCCTTTCAATATATGACCTTTAAGTAAATGAATAGGTGATTAGCAAACACCATGTATCATGGTATTTCTACAGTCTGTGAATATATATAATAGTCACTGTTAATACCTTCTGAATTTGTCACTAAATTCGTTATAGTCTGTTCTGCCATCTTGACTTGGCCTTTAGAGGGAGATAATTGGTACTGGAAATAGCAGGCTAGAATTCTCCTTATTCCAAAAATATCTTGTGCTTTATGATGGCATATCACTGACCATTGACAACCATCTGATACATCTATATCTGTAATACCATGCCTTGTGAAAATGGTATCTGGTGCATAGATGACACTTTTACTAATGGTGTCCTAACATATCAGCTTCAGAAGTCTTCAGATAATAGTTAACACAGAGCAGATGGGCACTTTCTTTATTTAAACTGAATCTGTTCCAGACTTATTCCATGCTCTATCCAGAAATGAAATATGATATTATAGCCTCTCTTGGATTATTATTATGATGACCATTTATATATTTATTGACATTTGTTTAATGGGAAATTTTGAATGGGCAAAGACCAAGTTTCAGTGGAAGCTTGTGGAGAAAAGCTCCAACAAACATAATTATAGACAGTAAAGAAAAATAAGGTACAAGACTTTAAGCTATGGGTACATTACACAAAGCACATATATAATCATCTTTCAGAACTGTACAAAAATTCTTTGCTAAAATAATATTGTGATTTTTTTTTTTTTGTTTATAACAAATAATGAACAATCGAGACTCATTCATTCTTTCCAACATTTCTCTCCTTAACTATTTTGTCAGTATTTATTCATCTGGTTTGACCAATAAGATTTGTATTTCAGTAATTTATTTTCTTGATAGAAAAATAAGGCTGCTTCTTTCCTTATAACAATCTTGTCTTCTATCCATCTTGTCATAGTAATATCTGTCTATTAAGAATTTTTATGTCAGGATAACTCTCAGGGAAAATCTGTTTTTTAACTGTCTGCATCTATTCAGGGCACTACTAACCATTACTGTATGATGAACAAAGCCACACAAATGTGTTACATATATACAGGCACTTGTATCACAAGAAACTGGCTTCTAAGCTCTCTGGCCAGTAACATGACCAAACTTACAATATTCTTATATGTTTCCCAACTTAAAGTGACTAGTCCATAATCTACTGCAACTACAAGGAATAGTCCAGTCCTGTTAATGTAAAAATACAAAAAAGTTTGCTTAGGAGTATATGCTACCAGAAAACAACTTTAACAAACTAGCCAGACAAGATGATTTCAAGTTAGTCAGACTAACAGCAAGACAGTTTGAGCTAGTGCAGTAATTTATGCCTTAAGTACAGATAAATGCACAAATAAAACAATAATTCAGTAGGTCATCAGTTAAGTAGCTTCTGGAATGCCTGGATGGCATATGATGCAAGGAAATCACGTCAAAGGCAGAGGTAAGAACACCAAGCATTACTGAGGACTCTGGCAGTGAGCCAAGAGCCTCACAAACATGCTGAATCTATACAGGCACTTAAACTAAAAAAACTGTGCAGAATCCCTTTAACAGGGCCAGCATTACAGAAATACAACAATTATGTGCCAGTAACAAATACAAAGTAATAACACTGCCAGTAAACCTTCTCAAAATGCAGTTCTTGGCAATCAACAAACAATACAATATCAGAAGACATGAAAATGATTTACAGAGCAAAAAATCAGTAGATAAAGTAGTAAATGAAGTGGAAAACAGTAAAATATTTTTTTCTACCAAGGATGGTGCAAGATTAATTCAGGATCCACCCAGAGTGTGGGAAGGGTGCCAAGCAGATGGGAGCTTTGGGAAAATGAGCAGGAGACAATTTATAGTGAGGGAGACTTACTTAAGAGCAACACTGGTTTGCTGTGTGGGCACTCAGTATTATGGATCGATGGAAAACAGTGGGAGAGAAAAGTACTTAAAATAGCTTATGCAGCAGTCAATAAGAATCAAAGGCCTTCTCCTCAGTACTATCATATATGACCTAGTTATTTCCTTAATGGCACATTGTTTTGTAAAATAAGTGGAATATATTGCAAAAGACACTATGTCATATCAGTAACTCTTATAAGAGCTTGCCTATCCTCTGATATATATATATACTTTATCATCTAAATTTAGGTCTATGGAAGTTAAAATTTGACCCTTGCATGTCATTTCTGTAATTGGTTTTACACCTGCTTTTGTTCAGCTTGAGGTTCTACTGCTTCATTCTAGTCACTAAATGAATTTTATGCTTCTCTTTGATCATATCCAATGCCAGAATATTACCAACACCTTCAGTCCCTCAGTTATGTGAGCAACAGTTTCAAGAATCACTTCATATGATAAAAACTGCTGAACATAATCTGTATCAACATCTAAATGTATTAAATGTATACATCTTGGAACTCTTTTTCAACAGTGAAAAATAAATCAAAAAATGTGACATATAAATACTACGCTAAGACTATGGGTGCTAAACATTTAAACAAGTATACATGTATATCACACCTGAATGGGAACAGTGTCATTGTTACAATGTTATAATTCTTGCACACTCAGGATTCTGACTGCATTATCTAGGTGTCCAATTTTGGGATCTTTCTGCTGAACTTGTTTTCTCCCTTCAAAATGTCTGCAGATATAATTTATCAAGCTATCAATTAAATAAATTAAAATTTAAAACTGAAGTTGACTTCTGTGATACTTTAATATGTAGGTACTGATGTGATGTTGTCCTATATCGCCTACATTCTTTACTGATGGGTTCGGAACCGATCCTCGGTTCCACCTTGTCCACTTTCAAACGCTCAAGGTCTCCTAACTAGCTTGTGGCTTACTCCCTGTTCCATGATGCTCTGTGGAATTTCCCAGATCTTGTTTGCCGCTAAACAGATCAGGCGTTTCCTCAACTGCTCTGGCTAAGTTTGATCCTTTTTTCTTCAAATATATATCTATTTAGTTTGTTTTTTCATTAAACTTGTGTGTAATAACTTTAATAGTACTTTAGCTAAGTTGATCACAGTCTAGACTGTGCCCGCTGCTTACTGCTAATCTCTGGCACCATCATTTTTGTTTTAAGGCCTACAGTCCACCTCATCTCAATTCCTTTCTGTGTTATTGAGATTTTTACATTATTATTTCTATTATAAGGATTGTTCATAGAGTACTATTGTAGGTGTATGAATGTGTTCTTTAATATAGTTCAGCTCGTTTAAATTAGAGAGCGAGTCCGCCTTTTTTACTTGGCGGGTGCTTTTAGAGCCATCAGGTGTGTTTGGTAGTTGAAACTTTTATTGGTTAACCTGTAGTTTGTAAGGGTTGTTTTTTGTATAGTGCCAAACCTTATATATTTTTTTGTATCCTTCTTGGTGTGTGTGTTTTTTTGTGCTGTTCAGTTTACTTATATATATATATATATATATATATATATATATATATATATATATATATATATATATGTAACCCTCTCTCTCTCTATAACCAGCTCATTTAACTTAGAGAGCAGTTTCTAGCCTTTTTAAATTAGAGGACTTTCCCCGTGTTTTTCCTTTGTGCTGTTAAAAAAAATATATATATATATATATATATATATATATATATATATATATATATATATATATATATATACACACACACACACATACACACACACACACACACACACACACACATATATATATATATATATATATATATATATATATATATATATATATATATATATATATACATATATATATAATATAGGTTGTTTGATGTTGCTTAGTTGTATTTACTACGTCTAAACAATTGAAAAATACTAAACCCTCTGGGTTCAAGAAATGCTCCAAATGTTCTCAAAAAATGTCTTCAACAGATAGCCATTCAGAGTGTGTACTGCCTTGTAGCAGTACACTTACAAGAGTCGTGCTCTATATGTTCAAGGGTTCTCCTTGAGAGAAAAACATAAACTTATTCTAAGATGATTATTAAAAACTTCTTTTTCAGAATCATTAGAAGAAGGTCAGAGTAGTTCAAAGAAAAGCTCTTCCCCTCCTTCTAGATCTAGTAAGTCAACAAAAAGATCTTCATCCTCTTTGGACCAATCTGCACATTCACAAAAAGTTTCCAATATACCATCAGACCTGAAGGCTTTTGGACCCAAGAAACCCTCTACCTTGGCTCCATCTGTTTTGGAGCAGTTGGTATTGTACAATCAGAGTAGGTCCCCTGTTTTCGAACCAGTTTTTCTGACTTTGAAGTCATCAATTTTGCAGAAATCTATATCTCCTGTCCCATCCTCTCAATCCTACAGGAGTTTGACAGACGATGATGTGGATTGTGTGGTGCAGAGGCTTTTGTGTACACTGGCACTGGACAAATTATTATTGAATCCAACCCAGAAGGTTTCCGAGCCAAGTGGACCTGCCCCATTACTATCGATTCCTCCTCTGACCCACCTCGGGACTTCGGAGCAAGAATGCATGAAGCTGATTCTAGTGGAACCATTGGTGCTGAGACCTGTCTAAGGATCTTTGGCCACAACCTTTGCTCTGACTTCCTCTGTGCAATCAGAGCTCAGGGTGTCTAGGGGCTGATGCTCTCCAGTCTGGTCCAGAGAGAATAGTCAGATCAGACAGCTGTCAGATTTAAACTTGCCTCTCTGGGCATCGGCTCAGGTGAGCTCAGTGCCTACATCAGCTTTGGAGCCAACTCCCTTGGTGGCGGGGAAGCCTTCTGGTTCTCTGGAACCTGGAGCTTCCTCAGGTCATGGGTGGGGAGCTTTCGAGGTGATAAGGAGAATGCTGTAACCACAGGCAGCCCTGCTCTCAGTTCTAGTCATTCCTTCCCCAAAGGCACTGGTGTCCACCTCCACACAGCTGATTCCACACAGACGTGGAGAACCTAAGCCTCAGAATGTCCCATTGGGTGAACCTATCTCTTCTGAAACCTCTCCAGAATGCCCTTCTGAAGAGGTTCCTTGAAAGAGACTATGCAAGAGGAAGCATTTGGCTCTCCAGATGAGTCAATCACATTTGACACAGACCTCAATGATTCAAAAGGGTCCTCACGGTCGCCCTCTGATGATTTCTCGTTTGCATACATCTTGGAGATTCTTAAGCAGAGACGTGGCTGGAAGCCCATCAACCCTTCTGATAAGGAGTCTGTATACCTGAAGGCTTTTGGGTCTCACCCTTCCACCACTTGGGTGTCTATGCCTTTCAATGAACTTATACACTTGGTTTGTCGAAAGGGGTGGGAGTCTCCAGATTCCATGGAGCCTGTTCCCCAGAGGCCAAATAAGTTTATAAAAACCTCCAAAGATAAATACTTCTTAACAAAAGGTGTCCCAGTAGATGTTATGGTGGAAGCGGCAGCCACCAAGAAGAAATTGTCAGATACATCATCTTCTGTCCAAACTTCAAGTAAGGAGTTGCAGACGATGGACAGATATGGAAAGCATATTTTTTCTTCAATGACCTTTACCCTCAAGTCCCTGAATTATCGTACACATTTTACCAGGCTGCAGAGAGATCTCCTGAAGGAGCTAGGAGATACTTTATGAGGTTCAGTAGCTGTGGGGGCACCAGACAAAGTGTCGTCCCAGCTCTCCATCTTAAATTCACTAGTAAACACATCAATTTCCTATGCAGCTGATGGATCAAGTAGGGCAGCAGTTTCATTAATTTCCCTTAGGAGACATTCCTGGATTCGCTTGTGTAACTTTGCAGAATCCTTCTTTTGTTAATGTCCTTCTTGATGGGTCACCCTTGTTTGGGTCCAAAGTTAAAGACAAACTAACCAGGTGAGGACAGGAGGGGAAAACTCTCTCTGCCACTGGATTCCATTTCTCCATGCCTTCTAGACCTTATCCCAAAGGTCAAAAGGGAGGAAAGATGTGGGTCTGAAAACCCCAGTGAGTTTTCCCAGACACACATGGTGAGTCTTCTCCTAGGGGCAGATGGGGAAGCAGTAATGGAAGGCTCCAACCACACTGTAGAGGGGGTCTACAAAACCAGGATGACAGAGAATCCTTCTTTGGTAAGCCCTTCCAGTGCTCCAGAAAGGAGGCCCATCTGTCCATCACTGGAGGTAGTCGGGGGTCACTTTTCCTTGTACCCAAATGCCTGGCTAAGAATAACAAAAGACAATTGGGTACAAAACATCATATCCAGAGGCTACTATATACCCTTATCCCTTCGAATCCCACGTATCAAAAACATTCCATATGTTCCACCCAGTCACAGGAAACAAGCAACCACAGAAATACAGAAGTTGCTAGAAAAAGAGTCATCCAACCAGTACCCACAGACCAGATAGGATCCCAAACTTACTCAAGGTTATTTTTAGTTCCAAAGAAAACAGGGGCCTGGAGACCCATACCAAATCTCAGCAGGTTGAACAAATCTGTCACAAAGACAAAGTTCTGGATGATAACACTACAGTTGCTACTTCTCTTTTTGGAAAAAGACAATTGGATGTGCTCTGTAGACCTCCAGGATGTGTACGACCACATAAAGATGGACAGACTGTCCAGGAGTCATCTACGCTTTTGGCTGAGAGTCAGTCAATACCAATTTTGAGCTCTGCCCTTTAGTCTCACTACAACCCCCAGAGTGTTCACCAAATGTATGGTAGTAGTTACAGCTCATTTGAGGCATCTAGGATTCTGGGTGTTTCTGTATCAAGATGACTGGTTCCTAACCACCACCACCCACCAAGCATCTACTATCAGTAGCACGAGACGCCACCCTGATGCTTTGCTCCCATTTGAGGATCACAATAAACTACAAAAAAATCTGCCTTATTGCCATCTCAACATATCATTTTTATAGGCGCAGATCTAGATACTACAACAATGATGGTAAAGTTGCTAACGGAAAGAGTTCAAACCTTGTGGCTTCAGGTCTCACTCCTTCTTCTGAAAAGGCAGGGTCCAGCAAGGACATTTCTATAGGTACTGGATACCATGGCAGCAGTGATAAACATAATTCCATTAGCACAGCTGCACATGAGACTCTTACGGTGACTACTGTTCACTCAGTGGTCCATGCAAGAACTACTGAGTTCTTATTACGAGAGTGAAGATTCCTTTAGGCGAATACAAAGACGTCGACCCATATTGCGCGAAGTACATAAACCGCGAAAGTTCAAAACCACGAAGTTCGAAATGTTGATTTGTTTTGGTTTGCCCATCTGTGGTATAGCTCCATAAGGTAAGTGTGGGATAGATAGGAATTTAGTGTTAGGATTTGGGTTAAGGTAAGTGCATAGATAGGTAATGTATGTAAGAGTTAGTGTAGTGTTAGAAGTAGGTGTTTTTTTAAATGTATGTATTAGTTTTATTTATTTTGTTAGGGTGTATGTGTGTAGGGGAAGTGTGTGGTAGTTACGGACTTGGGGTTAAGGAGGGGTTAAGGATGGTGCATAGTTAGTTGTGTATGTGGGGTTTAGTATAGTGTTGGAGGTAGGGTTTTTTTTAAATGTATGTATGTGTTTTATTTATTTTGTTTGGGTGTATGTGTGTAGGGGAAGTGTCTGGTAGTTACTGACCTTAGGGTTAGGGAGGGGTTAAGGAGAGTGCATAGATAGTTGTGTTTGTGGGGTTTAGTGTAGTGTTGGAGGTAGGGTTTTGGTTCTTTAGTTTAGGTTAGAAGTAGTGTTTGGTTAGTGTATGTATGTGGTTTATTTATTTTGTTTGGGTAGGTAGTATGTACTGGATGGTGGGGTTGGCCGACTATGACAGTTCGATATTTTTTTTTCCGCGGTTTAGTGTGTTCGGGATTTTCGCGGTTCGCAGTATAGGGGTCGATGTTTTGGTATTCGCACACGGGGTTTTTTACTTTGGTAATATAGACCCAAACTACCAATATTACATCAGATCATATTAACAGAATCTTGCAAGGGAGACCTCCAATGGTGGCTACACACCAATCAAGTGACCTTAGGTCGACCCTTTGTTCTTCCCCAACAGTTAGCCACAGTGACCACGGATGCTTCCTAGATAGGGTGGTGGGGCATTATCAGTGAAAGACAGTCCAAGGCACTTGACAGGATCACGAGGCCCACTTACACATAAATGTCCTAGAGATGAGAGCGGTGCTTCTTGCGTTGCAAGCATTGCATGACTCTCTCCCGATAGGAATGATTGCTATCCAGACAGACAACATGTCAGTTGTATGGTATATAAACAAACAAGGAGGAACCAGACCTTACCCCTTTGTCGAGAGGCACTGAGAGTATGGCAGAGGGCAACCACTTCCCAACCGTTTCTGATAGCAACTCGCATCCTGGGGAATCCAACATGATAGCAGACAAACTCAATGGAGTGATTCTAATGCCCCATGAGTGGTCCCTGATACAAGACATAGCGGGAATGATTTTTCAGAAATGGGGCTAGCCTTGCTGTGACCTTTTTGCCACGTCCATGAACACCAAATGCAGCAGCTACTTTGCCCTAATACCCCCCTGGGGGAGTCCTCAAGGGACGCAGTTGTACACAATTGGCCCTCAAGTCTCATATATGCTTTTCCTCCTCTTCCCTTGATACCAAAAGTTCTTCAGAAAGCCAATGCATTGGGAAGCACCTTAATACTTCTTGCCCCTTACTGGCCTCGTCAAATCTGGTTCCCTTTTTTGTGGGTACATCTTCAGGAGGAGCCCTGGATTTTGGACCCAGTTCCAGACTTTCTGACACACCCATCAGGTATGCTCCATCCAGCTCTACAAACCCTCAAGTTGACAACATGGCTGCTCCAATTCCAGCCATAGCCAGGTTACCAGACCTTTCCCCTTCAGTAAAACATATCTTGATTTCTTCTTACAAAGCTTCTATGAGAAGATTGTACCTCAGAAAATGGAAAAGATTTTCTTCCTGGGCTTCAGAAAATAATCTTGACCCTTCTACTGCACCTTTACCTTCAAGTTTGGAATTTTAATGAAATCTTTTCAGGAAGGGGCAGCTGCAGCTACCATTTAAGTTCAACTAACCCCAATTTCTAATTTCCATGTTGGAGACGGAGGTCCAAATATCATATCTCACAGACTTTGTAGAGCCTTCTTGAGAGGTGCAAATCTGTTAAAACCACCCATTAAACCACCTCTATCTCCATGGAATCTAAATTTTTTCTTATCTCACATAATCCTTTCCCCTTTGAGCCCGCTTCATCATGTAATCTAAAGTTTTTAACGTGGAAAATAGCTCTCTTAGTAGCGATCACTTTGGCCAGACATGTTTCAGAACTACAAGCATTATCTGTCAAACCCCCCTATATGCTGTTACATAAGGACAGAGTTTCACTCTGTACAAACCCTTCCTTTCTACCAAAGGTATGCTCTGAATCAAACCTAAACCAATCTATAGATTTACCAGTTTTCTTCCCCAATTATGGCAATAAGGTAGAATATATGTTACACCTACTGGAGGTACACAGACAATTACTTTTCTACTTGCACAGAACAAAGGAACTTAGAAAAACTGACCAACTATTTGTATCATTTTCAGACTGTAAAAAAAGGTGTTCCAGTAGCAAAATCTGCAATTTACAGATGGTTGTCAGATTGCAACATGTTCACCTACCATTCTGTAAACAAACAACTTCCAGGCAAAATAAGAGCTCATTCTACTAGGGCTGTTTCTACCTCTTCAGACGTACGTGTGAAACTGCTAATTGATACAATCTGTGTTGCAGCAACATGGTAAACATCTCATACCGTTATCACTCATTACAAAGCCGATTTGGCCTCCAGTGGCAGGGCCTCATTTGGGTCCACAGTTCTGAAGAATGTTCTCTCGTGAGCCACCCAAGAAAGATGGTGCTAGGGATGCTGACTCATCAGTAAAGAATGAAGGCGAGATAGGACAACATCACATAAAGAAGTTATGTACTCACCATAATGTTCCATGTGAGTTGTCCATTTCACCTTCATTCTTATGTCCTACCCTCCTGCCCCCAGCTTTTGACTCCTGGAGGATTGAGGGATTACTATTTGGCATCTATTACTCTCTGATCCTCTTCTTGCTTTTTGTGATAGGTAAAAAGTCATTCTTTATATACAATATTTAATATACCAGCAAACAAGATCTGGAGGATTCCACAGAGCATAATGGGATAGGGAATAAGCCACGAGCAAGTTAGGAGACCTCAAACTTTTGAAAGTGATCGAGTTGGAACTGAGGATAAATTCCATACCCATCAGTAAGGATCGTAGGCGAGATGGACAACTCACATGGAACGTTATGGTGAGTACATAACTTCTTTTTTCTACTGTGAATACTATGAGCAGAGTTTCAGTAATAAGTGATGTTGCATACTGATATTAAATCTCCTCTCAGTGTCTGCATCTGAAAGGAATTGATATTCAAGCATTTTAATTTCTTTCATAAGCAAGTTTATAGATTGCAATTATTGTTATTATTATTATTATTATTATTATTATTATTGTTACTGTTTTTATTATTATTATTATTATTATTATTATTATTGTTGTTGTTACATTTTTATTATTATTATTATTATTGTTGTTACTATTTTTATTATTGTTATTATTATTATTATCTAAAACATCTTCATGTGGATTTCATTTTTTATGTATTCTTGAAGTCAACACAGAATCTGATATTTTATTCCTGTTCTTGCTCTGGAAGTTGCAAAACTTCTAAAAACATGATACTAACCAAAACTCTTTGAAAACATTTGCCGATATGGGATTTTAAACTAACCAGCCTATAGTCTTTTACAATATATTTTTCTCCACTTTGTAGTAATAATTTCTCACCAACAGCTTTTATGACTAAAGATAAGCTGTTGTAACATACGTTGCTTACAATTATCAGGATTATCTCACTTGAACATCTTATTTTCTGGAATGCAAACATAAGTAATACCTGATCATTGTCAGTAACCAGTGCTATTTAAATGTGGTGACCCTAACTGTAATTGTAATCCTGGTCCTAAAATTCTGTCTAATCTCTAATCCTATAAATGTAATCCTAACATGAAAATGTGCCTCCTAACTTTAACCCTATCCTTAAAACTCTACTCTAACCTTAAAACTCTTTCCACAATCTTAACCCTAATACATTATCCCTAACTGTAAAACCTTATTGCTAACCCTAATCATAAAACTGTATCCCTAACACTAACCCAGACTATCTGAAGCTCTAAACCTATTCCTAACCCTAAAACACTATCCCTTACTCTAACCATAAAACCAATGCCTAACATTAAAGTTTTAATCCTAACAATAAAATGTTACTTCCAAATGATATTAAAGTGAATTGATTTATCTACATTGCTTAGCATTTCAGTGTACAAATGTACACTGTTCACATTCTGGGTGTGACTCATGGTTAGGTTAGTTCTACAAAGCCTCAGGTCACTACCTAAAAGTAATTATGTCTATTCTTGCTTGTCTTTTAAAAACAAACTTAGAGCACAATTCACAAACACATGTAAACCATGGAATAGGGCTTGCATGCAGACCAAACCCACTATAATTTTAAAGAATTGTACACAGTGGTGCAAGACCTTATACATGGTCAAACCCTATTATATATATATATATATATATATATATATATATATATATATATATATATATATATATATATATCCATTATGTCATCCACAAACCACACATGCAAACTACTCTTTGGTCAGGAGTGTACATAATTCACAAGAATAAAACACCTGCACATTGCTGGTGTCTTTGTGTTAGATTAGAGGACTAGCTACATACAAACAGATGGTTTACTGATTCTTAGCACAACAATCTTTTTTCACTGCTGATATGCTTTTCAGCATAGAAAAATGAGCAGCATATCAGTTATAAATTAAAAAAGAAAATGAAACAAAAATTAGTGTGCTGCATGGTGGGGAAAAAACCCAAACCACAATGGAGTTCCTTGTGGTGCACATAATCCTGTTGCAAAATTCACACTTATCCCGCCTGCATGCAGTGATGTTGCTTTGAGCTTCTTCCAGTAAGAGCTATCACAGCACCATATGCCATCATTTCCATGTTATGGCAACAAGTCTAGCTCCACAAGCATTCTTAATGGATCACAATGCTTTATAAATTGCAATTCTACATGATAGTGGTGCACTGAGCACCAGCAAACAGACTGCTAATAGGACCTGTCTGTCACATACATTATTAATCATATGTTTCTGACTGTACTGTGTTGTGCTTCAGTATCAACACAGTAATCAGGGATGTCTGTAGCATGGGAAGGAATAGTGCTCATTGTGTAGTATGTGCTGCAATATGCCACACATAAAAACAGACATTCCTTTCGTACTCCAACTTTTAGTGCTATGATCCACATCTATAAATTGCTGTATTGAATGCTGTCATACTGAATATAATACTCAAGGTACTTGCATGGCTTTACATGGCATGTTTACGAATAATAGAGTGCAAGTGTTATACAATCTCTGCAGTTAACCTAATTCTTTAGTATTTCATGCAACATATTTTCAGAAGTCAAAGGATGTTCATCATTGATATAAGGCAAACCTAAATATAGACTTTTAATTTTCTTATGTAAAAGTTTATAGGAAAAGCATTGGCTAATTGGCCAGGCTCAATAAGTGGAATGTCTGATTCCACAAACTGTGTTTATCTGTCATACAAACTTTTGATGACATCATATAGATGTAAAAATATTTGGATTATTGATGATAATATGTACCAGTTATTTCTTGTAATTACATTAAGCCTTTTTATTTCTTGTAGAAGACTTTATTAAGGTCATAACAGGGTACCCAGTTCAGCTATGATGGATATTTACAGTATTCTTGAATTTTTTTTTTCTGTTATAGTGGAAGTTTTCTTAAAATGCCGTTTTGGCTATTTGGAAACTTTTTCTTTTTTGGTTTACAGAGAGTATTCTGTTGATTGCACTGTTTACAGTCCTTTAAAAATGTATTAGAGCAATCTCATCCAATGATTATTCAGCAGAACACTCTGTTTCTAGAATTCTAATTTCTTCTTCATGTAATTGTAATTTGTAACCAGCTAAACAAAAGCAAAATAAATAAATTGGCCATCAGTATACATGCATAAGAGCGAGACAGAAGAAAGGCCTAGTGATTTCTTTCCATTTCCCACTCCTCTATCCTTGCCTAATAAACCCTGTAAATGGTAGTGGCTGTCCACATGGTCACTAAAGAAGATGAGTGAGATACGTAGGAGTGGATGGATGAAATATGGCTTACAATTTTAGAGCATTTGTTGGTTAAACTTTGCGTCATATCACAATAATCTCACAGATGGCAATGGAAGACTTAAATTATGTTTTTAGACTCTTGTTCAGAATTGAAGTATACTTAATTAGCTTTGCTAATCTTACTTTTTACCATGTAATATAATAGTTCTGGAGCTAAAAATAAACTCATCCCTAGTGAACCAGGAAACATTGTTAATGGCATTTCCCATGTAGTAATGCAGATCAGTTGGTCTTAAAATAAACTTTTTTCTTAACCAACTACTACATCTTCTAGACTTAATAAATGAGCATCAGACAGCCTACTGATGAGATTTCATTCATGGCCAAATTCACCTTGTGTTCTTCATGAGCTTAATTATCAGTTCTTTGTATTCAAACATAATTTCTGAGTGGGTTTCACTCAGATTATTAATTCCAACCATGTTAAAAAATACATCATCAAACTCAAAACAATCCACCTGCTCTAAATCTCCTGGAAGGGTTACAATATATAGCAACTAAACATGTAGCAAATTAAAAGTTTATACTTACACAATAAAATATCATAAAACCACTCTCTTGAATAATTCTAAGATCTCTTATAGAACTCTAGCAATACTTTACATAAATTGGTAAAGTGGATAAAACTATAAATAAAATTAAAAAAGTGCACACTTTGCACACTTGGAAAGCACATGCTGAAAACTTGTAAACCCTCCTACTAATACTAAGTTCCAAAGCACTACTAATGCACTTTAAAATAGTTGTCTAGGACCCCTAAAATGCAATTTAAGAATTGAAACTGCACCAGCCAATCACCCTATTTGCCAGCAGCAAATCCCCTAACTAAACGAATTAAGTAAGCCACCCTGAATTTCTAAAGTTACATTTTCATCCTCTGATCTTATTAAAGAAATTGAACTGATTTCATTATACAGTACTTACATCAAATCACTGTAGAAAGGGTGCTAGATTTACCACAGAACATAGTTAAAAAACACCAATGAGATTCAGTCTATTGAAAAAGCCAGTCTACATAAAAAAACAGCTTATCACATGCACATTCCAAGATATCTGCGAGCTGAAAAGCTGCTGTTCTATTAACGTTTGAAGTGTTTTATACTATCCATAGTGTCTATCACCCCTCCAGTATTGCAGGATTTATTTATCTGTCTAGGAGAGTCCCAAAAACACATTTACATATGCACTCACACACAAGCACACACATCCACAGACACATACACACACACCTATGCTCACACATATGCACATACACACACACACACACACACACACACACACACACACACACACACAAACACACACACACATACACACAAAAATCTTTACACTTGATCATACTCACAGGCACATTTACCCATTCACAAACTCACATACCTAGCCTATCTATCCCGTAGCACCCATACTGTGACCACCCAGGCACACACACGCACACACACACACACACACACACACACACACACACACACACACACGTATGTACTCACCTGAAACCATTTTTTCCTCGCATATACTCACACACTCAACCACACACATATACACATGCACAACTCCCACCACTACCCATCCACTAAACTCCCCAGCACTTTCCTCTGATCTCATCCACTGAAAGTAATGTACAGGTGTGAACTTTTGGCTGTATTCATTAATATGGCCAGTCGAGCTAACTTAAGCAGCTAATCAATTAATTTCTCAGCTGCATGAATGACTTACAGCAAACAGTTCCAGTGTGAAAAGAAACTGGCTATTTAACATGGGCTGCTCCTTTAGAATGCCTCATTAGCATATGCAGTAGCCTGCAGAGACAGATATACTCATTTATTTCTGGGTCAGCCTCAGGCAGGTCATCCTTTGTGTTAGGGTTGTACACAGTCCAGTCTGGGAAGGAGCCATCCAGAAGGGGTCCCTCATTCAGGCAGCCATTGGAGATCTCACTTGGATTCCTGCCAACACTGTTTTAGAGGCAGATGCCCTCATCACTGGCCCAGCTAAATCTGCTCCCATTCTCCAGACTGGGGCACTATGGAGAATTCTTGCTTGTCCCTGAGTTGAGAAGTACAGGTGCCTGTTTCCTATCAGCTTCACATCATTCTGTGAGCTATGGGAACATTTCTTGTATAGCCCTAACTCCATACTGAATGGCTGATATAAGCTGTTGCATCACTGCAGGAACACCCTGAAGCATTCCCTAATGAGCACATGATCCTTTGCACCTGTCCATTGAGAGCTATCAAAACTGCTCGATATCACCAAACCTATGTCCTACCAGTCATAATACTACTTATGACATGCAAGCCTCCAGTTATATGGGAGCAGATGGCTAATGAGAACCCCTATCTCCCCTCTTCCCAAGATAAATGAGTCAGCAAAACTGCTCATTCATTCCCTCCCCTACCAAGGTCTTTCAGTGTATGAACTTGGGTCATGTTGGTTTTGTCAGGGCTTTATGCTTTGTATGTGACAGATCCAGGTGATACAGATACATTTACAGAGAAAACCTTCCATTTTATAAACTTCTTATTCTGCTGATGATATCAGTGTTAACAAGGTGTGGAGGACAGACCAGACTTCTTTAGTCTCAGCAATAGTTCCAAGCTCATCTTGTGGGATTATCAGGAGCTACTTAGCAAGGTGAGAGACATAATCAATTGAATATGTACCACAGGAAGTATGGGGGGGGGGGCATTCTCATTAGGTGTCCAAATCACCTCATCAGTCTTCTCTCAAGAACAAGTGGTGTTTCTATGCTTGGATCTGCTGGATTACCAAGTCCACCTCTGTGTCAGGGAGAGTGAGCCCCTACAACCCCCTAAAGAAACCCAGACTATACTGCTTGTGTTGATGATTTCATTCTTTTGTTTACAACCCAAAGACTCTGACTGTGAGTGAGGAAAGCTCTAAGAGTTGCTTGTAAACTGAAAGCTTTATATTAAGACTTAGATTTCATTATATAATTACAGTCCAATAAAACACCTGCAATACTGCCACTGGCCTGAAAAAGTGAGGCTGCTGATTCAATGTCACCACTGTAACATCCTGTCACCCATAATATTATTATATGCGGCTGTCCTTATTGCAGCATCGACCCTCATCATGTGAACCAAAAGTAAATGTGGACACAGCACCGAAGAACGTTAAGTTACATGCTGTTCTGCTGTAGTCTATTTTGCATGAAAAGTCAGGAAAATCATTGTGAAGATTTGTACTATAAAACAGTACTGGTGGTGGGGCATTAATGAATGCCATCATTCCAACAACAATGCATTTTGTACTGCAAATTTCTATAAAGGACATATTCTAATTTCAGCTATAAAACAAATCTTTATAGAGACAACCTTACATCTTTCTAAAACTGAGGTCTTCAAAACTGTATGCAGGATTTCAGATGACATTTTTGGAGCAGATGCGTTTTTTACAATGTATCCCAATGTTGCAACAGCCTTCCTGACTTCTTTCTTAAGCTGCTCGCTTAAATATTGGTAGTCTGAAATTATTAGCTCACATAATCTTTTCTCACTTATTTCTGTTGTTACTTAGCCAAAGAAACAGACTAATTTCCTGTGTTCCTGCATACAGAATAAAGAAAGAATGGAAATAGGATATAAATTACAGGCATCTAGCTTAATAGTGGACATATTTAAGTCTAAAATGGATTTATGTTGGACTGGATTTCAATTTGTTTTAAACTGTACTTCTTCAGAAACATTCCAAAACACATGTTTGTTGACTATAGAACCCCAGCAGTATTAGGCAAATTTAAATACCCTTTTTATATCTTACAGGTAACATGATGGTACAAGAAAAGAACACTAAGCCACAGTAGTAAGATCACTTGTAGCATTATTTTGTGGTCTGTATATTTCAACAATTAGGTGTTTTCAGCATGGATGTTGAGCAACTATTCAAAATCTCACACTAAATAAAAAGCTCCCCTGCTAGAAGAATCATTGTCTAAATGCTTACAAGGCCATGTCTGACCCAGCTCTGTTAGAAATGCTACATATCACCTCTTTTTCTTAGCAAAATTAATCCCTCCCACTCCCCTTATTGTACCATATGCCACAACAGTGCTGCTGACACCCTTCATATTTTTTGGAGCTGTAAAAATGTTTACAAGCTGTGGTGTTCGCTAAGAGTCAAGTTAGAAAAAAAAGGATACACCAAATCTACCCTGTCATGGGAAATGGCAATTTTACATGTATTCCCTAATAATTTCTCATACGAAAATAAACACATCATAGTCACATTGTGTGCAATGATCAAATCATATATAGCCCAAAACTGGTTAGATAGAAGTAAAAATCACATGGGAAGAATTTAAAGGAATGGCTATAAAATACTTATTTTCCAGCAAATTAATTACAAGAAGCAAAAAAAAAAAAAAAACTATCTTACTATCAGAAACATTGGAAAATGCTTTTGGAAATCCTAGGACAAAATTGATTTATGAACAAGGGACTTCACCATCAATATTACTTTACATAATTAAGGGAAACTAAAGGCAATTATTACAGAAATACTCACAATAACAGTGTACAGGTCATGGCAAACAAATATAAGACGAACATTAAGGTGATATCAATGTATATATTGCACATAGTGCAAGACAGAATGTTTATTTAGGTAGACTAGAATATCTGGTTGCAATGTTTTAATGTCACATTTTTAATATGTTGTAAACTATCTTTATGTAAATGTCTGTTTTACAGCTCATTAAGAGCAGCTTGATTATTAGACAATTCTGTATAATTGTTACCCTAACATTGATTATTTATGTTATGTATATCGTATTTGGACGAATGAAACTTAATATTCCAAGTAGCTTGTATGTATATTTTCTATGTCATTCTTTTCTTGTATTTAAATTGAAGTGAAATGCAATAAAAATTATATTTGAAAAAAAAAAAAAAGAAATGCTACATCTAAATAAATCCCAATCCCTCTGCACCACAAGCT